>NC_091472.1:247807737-248107737 GCF_036971445.1 Narcine bancroftii | reverse complement strand
CAGCTCCACCTACTTAATCTCGGTAGATGAGCCCTCTAGTCTGTCCTGCCTGATCACAGTTATAATATTTTCCCTGACAACCAATGGCATTCCTTCCCCTTTCATCCCCATCATTCTATCATGTCTAAATCAACAGAAGCCTGGAACAGTGAGCTATCAGTCCTGCCCATCCAGAAACCAAGTTTCACTAATGGTCACAGTGTTGTAATTCCATATGCCAATGTAAGCTCGTCTGCCTTTCTTAAATTACTCCTTACATTGAAATAGATGCACCTGAGAACTTTTCCACCACATTCAACCTGGTGAATTCTAATGGTGCATGCAATTTTAACATCAACCTTTTCCTCCTCTGCTCCTCTATCTGCTCTGTCACTCTGGTTCACCTCCCCCACATATCTAGTTTAAACCCACTGGAGGAACACCAGCAAACCTGTCTGCAAGGAGATTAGTCCCCATCAGTTCACATGCAAACCATCCCATTGGGGAACATGTCCCACCTTCCCTGGATGATAGGCCAATGATCTAGAAATCTGAAATCCTCCCTCCTTCACCATGTCTTCAGCCATGTGTTAAGTTGCAATATCCTCTTATTTTTATCCTCACCAGCATGTGGCAAGGGTAGCAATCCTAAGATTACTACTTTGAAGTCTTGTCCTTCATCCTAGTGCCTAACTCCCTGAATTCTCCTTGCAGAACATCCTCACCCATTCTACCCACATGGACCAAGACATTTGGCTCACCCTCTCTCCTGAGAATGCAATGAAATCATTCTGATATATCTCAGACCTTGGCACTAGAGAGGCAACATACCATTTGAGATACCTGATCTCTCCACAGAACCTCTGATCTGTCACCCTATCACTACAGATCACCTCTTCTCTCTTCTCTTCTTAGCCACAGAGCCGGACTCCATGGCTTGTTCCCTGGTAGGTCATTCCCCCTACAGTATCCAAAATGGTATACTTGTGTGGTGCGCTGTTAGCTAGAATCAGACACACACAAGGTAAAGACTATACAACAGGCTTTAATCCACAAAGACTTCCACAGAGCCAGGCTGGCTGTGGCTGCAGCAACTCAGTGTGAGGTCTCGTAAGGCCGGCGCAGGGTTATATCCTGGAGGGTGATTGACACCTGACAGGGTGGGGCTTGATCCATTCAGGCCAACTGATTGACCGCCAGCCAGGTGTTGTCCTGTCCCCTTACACTCCTGCAGGTACAGAGGTTGCCCCTTGAGAACTTGTTATTGAGGGAACAGCCACAGGGGAGGCCTGCAGTGCCTGTTTGTTCCCTTCCCCTCTCCTGTCATCTATCTACCCTCCTCCAGCCTCCCAGGAGCGATAGTGTCCCTGCTACTCCTGTCTATCACTCCCTCTGCCTCCTGAATGATCTGGAGTTCATCCAACTCCAGCTCCAATTCCTTAACTCGGCTTGTACTTTTTGCAGATGAAGTCGTCAGAGATACTGAATACTCATATTTGGCAAGAGGAGCATTTCCCCACTTTTGGCTGCCATTCCCACTGTCTATGACTAGATGAACAAAATATCTGATATTTTAAAAACCTGCCCTTTCCTGAACCTAGCTGCTGAATTCTTTTTGTTCCTCGAATAGGGTAGCCCTTTCTGACTTCAACTCTGGCTGTTCTTTGCCTCCTACCTGTTCTTTCTGAAGCCTGTTGAGACAAAGCCTTACCACTCTGACTCAGCCCACCCCAATGGTGACCCCTCTCTCCTTTGTCTTCAACTGTTGAACTCGATTTCCCATTTGAGAAAAATGATTTTGGGTTGAGTGCTGTTGGACTAGGGAAGCAATGGAAAAAAACATCACAGGTGGATGTCCTGGGTCCCCTAGATGTCTTTGATCTTTTTAATTGTGACAGACACCACAATAATAGTAACAGGCCCTGTTGGCCCATGAGTCCATGTTGACCAATTACACCTAATTGATCTACAACTCCAATACACTTTGAATGGTGGGAGGAAACCAGAGCACCCTAAGGAAATCCACACAGGTGTGGGGAGCATGTACAAACTCCTTACAGACAATGCAGGATTTGAACCCCAAATGCTGGTGCTGTAACAACATGGTGCTAATCTCTGTGCTAACCTTGTATAGATGTAAGGTCTTACCATGATAAAGCTTGGAAGGGTGCCATTCAATTTACTGTGCCTAGGGCAACTGTCTGTCTGAAAGACCAATTTGGTTAGTCTCACTCCCTTGCTTTTCCCTCAGAGGAGAGAGCACAGTTTTCGTACTTGTTCATGACACAAGTAGGAATTGCATCCAGAATACACAGAGCTATTAGTAGAATGGGAGATGGACTCAGATTGTTAACGTAGGCTGTGATATCATAAAATTGTGAAGAATGGGAGGAAAGAAATAATGGGAATATTCTGAAGATGAAGGATTAATAAAAGATACCAGGCACATGGACATAATTCGTTGTAACTGGAAGAACAGATCAATGAAGTCCCAAAAAGGACAGCAGGTTTTTTGAATCACTTTAGGTAAAATATAGAGTACACAATTAGAGATATGATGTAATACATCTCTATAAAGCAATAGTGTGTCAACAATTAAGAATACATTTGTATGCAACTAATTTCAGAAGGAACATTAAAAACTTATAAAGAGAATGCAGCCACACTAAGTTAAGAATACAGATACACTAAGTTAAAATTAGAAATGATAAATTACAGATCTGAGGTGACACAAATATTGTAACCATTTCCACTACAGCAATGAATATTTAATAGGGCAAACAATTAAGAGCTAAAGGAACACAGCAGGTCATGTAGCATCCAGGGGTAGAAATGGTCAGCCAACATTTCAGGTCAGGATCCTGAAGGGGTGATGTCAAGTGGAGGGGAGGGGCAGCGGGTGGGTCAGAGAAGAAGCTAGGGAAGTACCACGAGGTGATAGGGTATTGGACAGAAGGTGGGAGAGGTGGAGGGATAGGAAGAGGAAGATACCATTGGGGGAGGTTTGTGGGGGAACGTTAGAAATGTGAGAAGTGAAGTAAAGAAATGGAGACAATGGAACAGGATATAAAGGACTATTCTCTTTTCTCCTCTATTTCAGAGAGCCATCAATTAAACATTCTCCTGAGAATTCTCTTTCCATTTTAACTTATTGTATCATAACCAATAGTTCAGATACAGGCTATTTAAAATAAGTAGATAAATATTTGAAATAAATTAAGATACATGGCAATAGGAAGGGAGCATGACAGAGCAATTAGCTTTTGATTATTCTCGTAAAGAGACAACATGAAACTAATGGCTGAACAGCCTCTCTCTTTGCCATTCAATTAACTATTCTGGAAATAAATATATAGAGAATAAAGTTAAACTTAATACATTTTTGACTGTTCAATTACTCCATTCTTATATCAACAGAATAAACAAGAATTAGCAAGTATATATCTGCTTTGAAATATATATTACTTGCTAATCAGATAGTAAAATAGAATTATTATTCTCAATACCTATGACAATGACCTCTTAACGTTTCTTAGGAAGAACTTATAACCAAACCAATGTTGCTTTGCAATGCACAAACTGAGAAAGGATAATCAGTAGGAAATTCTTAAGTGAACATGCTGAAAATTGAAAACCGTTGTCATAGGTTATGGAAGCTTGCATGAGAGAGGGAGAAAGAAATAAAAGTCATATAAAGTATTACCTTGTTGCTTCAATTATGCTTACAGCTATAGATTTGATTTTTTTAAAATTTAATTGGTGATGTTTTCTTAGAAACTAATGCTACATAGAAATAAATTGATACGTGAACAAAGTCATATTGTGTTGTTTTTCAACATTATTTAAACTGGGACTATTTTTCTTTCAAATTCAGATTTCAGGTTTATTGTCAGAGTACATACATGACATCACATACACCCTTGAAATACATTTTTCCCTGCAGGCACGGCAGAATTACCACAAAAAATAAACTGCATGCAGCGTGAACATCTAACAATCAAAAGAACTGTAAACAGATAACAAATAAACAAACTGACTGAGAATACAAAGAAAATCAATAAAGTGCACAAGTAAGAGTCCTTAAATGAGTTTGTAATTGAGGAGTCTGATGGTAGAGGGGTAGCTGCTGTTCCTGAACCTGGTGATGTGAGTCTTGTGGCACCAATACCTCTTTCCAGATGGCAGGAATGAGAAAAGAGCTTGTTCTGATTGGTGTGGTTTTTATGTTTGCTATTGCCCTCTGACTGCAGGATTACCTACATGTACTCCATAGCGGGAAGAGTTTTGCCTGCAATGTTCTAGCCTATATCCACTACCTTTTGGAGGGAATTACGCTCAGGGTATTGGTGTTCCCATACCAGACCGTGATGCAGTCGGTGAGCGCACTTTCCACCACACTTCTGTAGAATTTTGCCTGGGTTTCTGTGTCATACCAAACCTCTGCAAATTCCTGAGGAAACAGAGATGCTGAAGTGCTTTCTTCACATTGCCATTGGGGTGTTGTGTCCAAAAAAGATCCTCCAAGATAGTGACTTCCAAGCACCTAAATGAGCTCACCTTCTCCACCTCTGATCCCCCAATGATCACTGGATTTTATACCTCTGGCTTTGCTTTTCTGAGGTCAGCAATCAGCTCCTTAGTTTTGGTGACATTGAGTGTAAGGTTATTATTCCTGACTCATCCCCTTCCTTTATACAACCCACTTCTGTGGAATCGTCAGTAAATTTATAGACGGTGTATTGTCATACCAAGCTGCACAGTAATTTTTATTCATTCACAATGACCAGAAAGATTTTGCATTATCGGAGTACTGCATTTACATTACCTGAATTAGAGATTAGGCTAGATCTATTTGCCATAGAAATTTTTATTTTCCCCACAAGGATAAGATGGTGGGTGCAAGAGGAGCAACTCAGATATCTATTCATTTCATGAGGACTCCTGATGGGTAGACCTACTCCTGATCAATTAGGATCCCACATGTCAGAGGTGGAAAGGTGCAAGCTGAGTAAGCAGATGTTTCTAATGTTTTTCCACAGTAGAGGCAAGGATTTTTAACACGGGACTATGTATTAAAAAGAAGAATTATTAAAGAGTACAAGTACCTCATCTATCCTTCAACAACATTTAGTCTATCCGACAAGGTGAAGTAGATGCCTCTCTGGCATCATCACGATAATGGTTGGGGGATAAAAAGACTGTATTTCATGAAGAGACAAAATAGTGACTTGCTACTCCACATACATCTTCATAGCCAGGAGTGGAACTATTCCTGTCATGAGAACCGACTGGAAATTAGATTTCACTTGTTGTAATTCAGAGATCTCTTTTCTATGTTTGTTCCCTTTGATTCCAAATTGCCATTTCTGCCTGAATACACAGGCTGTACACAAATTGGTGTCAAATATGTGATCCTGCCTTTCTTCTCTCTGCAGTAAACCTGGACCTTCCTCAAAATGAGGAAGCATTAAAGAAACCTGCCAATGTTTCTGATACTGGGAACATAAAATAATAAAGCAGGTACTGGAAATTAGAAATGAAAAAAAACATTCTACAAACACTTAGCAAGTCAGGCAGCATTTGTGCAATGTGAAATGGTTAATGTTTCAAATCATAGACACTCAAACAGGAGGTAAACAAGAAAATGTGCGGATGCTGGGGGCTAATGCAATACGCAAAAGTACAAGAGAAACTCTGCAATGCATGTGGCATCCATGGGAAGTAAAAGGCAGTCGATGTTTCAGACCTGAGCCCTTCATCAGAAATATGTTGCACATTTACAACTGGAATCTTCAGCCTGAAATGTTATCTTTGTTCCTCTTTCTCCAGATACTCCCTGACATGTTGGTTATTTGCAGCATTTATTAGTTTAATCTCATGTTGAGAAATATGCCTTGATGCCCTCAACTCAAATAATTGGGGTGGCAGCAAAGGGTGACAGAAAGGCAAGAGAGCATAAACAACTCCTTAAAGGCAAAAATAAAATATCAAACCCTGCAGTACAAGAGGGGACTCTGGGAATAAAGCAATTTATCAGTTAAATGCTCATTTAATGAACACTTTTCAGAGGTCAGATCAGTCAATTTAAGCTTGAATCTATCTTCAAAAGACAAAGATTACTAACAAAGCACCTGATGAAATTGTTTGTGACTTTGATATGAAATTAATTTTCTATTCATTGCCTAAAGGGACAAAACAAGATTTTTACACGCTCAGCAAATTGGAGGTTTGTCTGATTGCTCCTCAATTTTACTTCAGAATGTTTCAGGAACATGTTGAAATGCTCATCGTTTTTCATTGAGTTATATAGTTGAATAATGCAATCATCATGCCCCTTTATGGCAGGCTACAGCTTATGTTGGCCTTTATTGGTGGGACTCCCATTGTGGTAGGATCAACAATAAATGGTCATTCCTCTCTTGGTGTTTTATTCAAAGTAACTCAGAGCCATCAGCAGGAGGAATTGAGTGGGTCAGACCGTATCCCTAGAAGGGTTGAAACCCTGCTCCAGGACTGAAGTCAGGTTAGAGTAGTGAGTGTAACACTGGATCAGCTGCCTCCCTCTCATCAGTGGCTTGATTAAAACACCAAGCAAGTCATTTTCAATTTGTATATCCACCACTTCCTTCCCTTGCAAACACCATAATAAGAAGAGATAAGGAAGGATGATTAAGCCACAATTGGGTATTTGCCATTGTGAAGGACAAATATTATGAAGAGATGACAACTTTTTTTTCTATTGCAGTACAATTACTTTTCAAGATATACAGCACGATAACAGGCCCATTTGGCCCAGAGTTCATGCTGCCCAATTACACCCAATTGATCTACAGCCCCTGGTACATTTTGAACTATGGGAGGAAACCGAAGTATCCAGAGGAAACCCACACAGGCAGGGGGAGATCATACAAACTCCATACAGATCGTGCAGGATTCCAAGCCTGGCCCTGATCACTGGCGCTGTAAACAGCGTTGCACTTACCACAACACAAATCATGTTGCCCTCTACACTAATCGTGGTGCCCTCTACACTAATCGTGGTGCCCTCTACACTAATCGTGGTGCCCTCTACACTAATCGTGGTGCCCTCTACACTAATCGTGTTGCCCTCTACCCTAATCGTGGTGCCCTCTACCCTAATCGTGGAGCCCTCTACCCTAATCGTGGTGCCCTCTACGCTAATCGTGGTGCCCTCTACATTAATTGTGCTGCCCTCTACACTAATCATGTTGCCCTCTACCCTAATCGTGGTGCCCTCTACCCTAATCGTGGAGCCCTCTACCCTAATCGTGCTGCCCTCTACGCTAATCGTGGTGCCCTCTACACTAATTGTGCTGCCCTCTACACTAATCATGTTGCCCTCTATCCTAATCGTGGTGCCCTCTACACTAATCGTGGTGCCCTTTACGCAAATCGTGTTGCCCTCTACCCTAATCGTGGTGCCCTCTACACTAATCATGGTGCCCTCTACACTAATCGTGTTGCCCTCTACACTAATCGTGTTGCCCTCTACACTAATCGTGTTGACCTCTACACAAATCGTGGTGCCCTCTACACTAATCGTGTTGCCCTCTACACTAATCGTGTTGCCCTCTACACTAATCGTGGTGCCCTCTACCCTAATCGTGTTGCCCTCTACCCTAATTGTGTTGCCCTCTACACTTATCGTGTTGCCCTCTACACTAATCGTGTAGCCCTCTACATTAATCGTGTTGCCCTCTACACTAATCGTGGTGCCCTCTACCCTACTCGTGGTGCCCTCTACACTATTCGTGTTGCCCTCTACACTAATCGTGTTGCCCTCTACACTAATCGTGGTGCCCTCTACACTAATTGTGGTGCCCTCTACACTAATCGTGGTGCCCTCTACACTAATCGTGGTGCCCTCTACACTAATCTTGCTGCCCTCTACACTAATCGTGTTTCCCTCTACACTAATCGTGGTGCCCTCTACAATAATCGTGGTGCCCTCTACCCTAATCGTGGTGCACTCTACACTAATCTTGCTGCCCTCTACACTAATCGTGTTGCCCTCTACACTAATCGTGGTGCCCTCTACCCTAATCGTGGTGCCCTCTACGCTAATCGTGGTGCCCTCTACACTAATCGTGTTGCCCTCTACACTAATCGTGTTGCCCTCTACACTAATCGTGTTGCCCTCTACACTAATCGTGGTGCCCTCTACCCTAATCGTGGGGCCTCTACACTAATCGTGTTGCCCTCTACGGTAATCGTGTTGCCCTCTACGCTAATCGTGGTGCCCTCTACCCTAATCGTGCTGCCCTCTACGCTAATCGTGCTGCCCTCTACGCTAATCGTGGTGCCCTCTACCCTAATCGTGGTGCCCTCTACCCTAATCGTGGTGCCCTCTACCCTAATCGTGGTGCCCTCTACCCTAATCGTAATGCCCTCTACACTAATCGTGGTGCCCTCTACACTAATCGTGGTGCCCTCTACACTAATCGTGGTGTCCTCTACACTAATCGTTCTGCCCTTTAGTTAGTTTCCTTTATAATTGAATTTAAAAGTAATGGAGATTAATAGAAGTCCTGTTGGAACCTCTGGTCAAGACACTGCAAGCGTGATGCTTGTTCTTTGTTACCATTGAAAAGAATGTCTAAAATTCAGCACTTGATGGAATTCAAGTGACTACTGTTCATTTCCCTCCATGGCTTATGCCTGAACTGTTAAAGTCCACTAGCAATTTGATTTTTGCTCTCAATATCAGCATCTGTGGTCTCTTGTAATTCACAGACATATTGGAACAATGTCTGGAGATTCATTTGCTTGGTTCTTGAAAAATGGCATGTTGTCAGTAGGTTAGACTTCCTTCAAAATACATTCCAAAAATTAACTTGACCAAACCAACTGAAAGATCTTTGGAGGCTCTGAACAATGTAACACAGAGCACACTGAGTAGGGACACTTGTCTTGTCTTTGAGCTTTTCTTTCAACTGATTTTGAAAATTAACTTGTCCAACTTCAAGCCAATTGAAAGATCTTTGGAGGCTGTGAACAGTGCAACACAGAGCACACTTAGTAGAGACGCTCGTCTTGGCTTTGAGCTTTTCTTCCAACTGATTTTGAAATTGTAAGAAACTGCATGCATATATCTCCAGAAGAGTACTTTAAATTTCCCTTTAAAATGTGATCCCTTTTGAAAAGGACTGGGTGCTGCTCTAAGGGGTAGACAAGATCAGTAAGATGGATTGGCAGTCCGTAGCCTGAGCTCACCGAATCATATTTGCAGCTCAACGTGTAAGATGTGTCCCACATATATTATTGATGCAACAACATTTTGTGTAATAGCAACAGTGCAGGCAAGAAATGGTTTCCATGGAAATAAGTTGGTGAAGGCCCAGCTAAAAATACTCCTCTCATTCTGCAATAAATATTGCATCATCTTGAGACAAATGATGATTGTTTCAAATAGTGTCTCCTCAAGATTCCATCTGTGAGTTTCGTGCCTGCACCACCCTAGTCAGACCCTGCTTAGTTCCCTTCTTGGAGTAATGCTCTTTGATGGATTCAGTAATTTAATTTGAAATATGGAAACAGAGGCCCTGGAGCAGACAGTATAATTTTAACCCAGTCTTTGGCACATCGCATCCACCTCTGTGGCTTTGCGGCTTCAGATCAGTTCCATAATATGAACCTGCAATATTGACACAGCCATCACACAGCAGTCTTTCTAAGTATGGATAAGCTGCAAGATGGACTGTGTCTAAAATCACTTTGATCTATGCTACAAGCAGTAAAATTGACTGACTAAACATGACAGGATGATTCAATGCAGCTCAGTCCAGCAACTGAAGTTAGGTTGCAGAAGTGAGTGTGTCACTGGACCTGTTACCCTCTCCCCCCCTCCCCCATCACTGGCTCGAGCAATTTTGACAAAATCATGTCATCTTCAATTTGTGTACTCACCACCTCCAACCACTGCAACTGTCATAATAAGAAGAGATTTGGAAGGAAGATTAAGACACAATTAACTATTATAGTTTTCATTATAAATGATCCAAATTCATTGTTTAGAAGAGATGACAACATTTTTTTTTCTTTTCTAATAAAATTAGCTTCCTTTGTAATGAAGTTGAAAATAACGCAACTCATGCTAGTGCAACACGGGTGGGTTTAAACTAGATTGGCAGGGGGCTGGGTTTGAGGCAGGTGAGAGATTACAAATCAGTATGGAAGGTGATGAGAGAGAGTTTAGTGGTCAGGAGAAAGGCAGGCAGCAAGGATGAATCAGAAAAAATTAACTATTTTATTTGTCATTAGTTTAAATTACAACTATTTGGATGCTGGAAGCTTGTCAGGCAAGGCATGTGAATTTAGGACATGGATAAACATACGTGACTAGGACATAGTTAAGAGAGGGGCAGGATTGGCAACTCAATATTCCAGCGTAACTGAATGATAGAGATGGGGGGAAACGATGAGAGGGTGCTTCATTTCTTGTTAATGAGGATGTCAGAGGTGACATTACTTAAAGGTTGGCTAGGATATGATATGGGTGGAGCTGAGGAGCAAGTAAGGCGAAATCACCTTGTTGGGAGTGTACTCGAGGCTCCCAAATGCTCAATGTGAATTAGAGGAGCAAATATGCCAGGAAATTGCTGCTAGCTGTAGGTCAAATAAGGTTGTTGTAGTGCGGGATTTTAACTTTCCAAAAATTGACTGGGAAATTCAATGAATGAAAGGATTAGATGGAGTGAAATTTGTCAAATGTGTTTGGTGCACTATCAATAACTCAAAAGACTGGAGTTACTGAACTGTAGGCTTTTATTTACAATAAACTTGAAGGTCATCCTGTGCAGTGACCCAGGCTTTCTGGGGAAAGGTTATTGTGTTGGAGCCTTTATACAGGGTTAAGGGGGAGGAGCCAGATTAAAGAGTGTACAACAGTTCACCACAGTGTTCAGGAAAGTTTTCTTCAACAAGAGAAAGAGTAATGCTTGTAATCTTAGAAAACTGGAAAGGGCAGCGGATGAAATGTTCCTCTATATGACTTTGGGGACCAATAACCATAGCTCCATTGTTATAGATTAATGTAGAGAGAGTTGGGGCAAAACAATAAGTTAAAATTTGGAATTGAAGGTCTAGACAAGAACTAGTTCAGGTTAATTAGAACAGGTTGTTTCACAAAAAAAAAATGTTAGGAAAATAGGATACTTTTAAAAGCTGTTGCCAAAAGTCTAGGACATAGATGTGCCTATTAGAACAAAGGATCAGACATGCAACCATCGGGAAGCTTGAATGGTGAGGGAAATTCAGGCTATGATCAAAATTAAGAAGAAGGAATGGGGCAGCAATAAACAGCTCAGATCAAGTGTACACGTGGAGGAATTTTTGGGTACTGAGGAGAAAGCTATAAAAGGAAATCAGGATGGCAAAGGACAGCTCTGGCAGATAACATTAAGGATAATCCCAAGAGATTTTATTAGTACATAAAGGGAAAAAAGATAACCAGAGAGAAAAAAGAGGGACTTCTCAGGAATCAATGTGGTCAACCCTATCAGTGGGTGGCAGGAATATGGGGAGTGTTGTCGAGCAGAGGGATCAAGTCAAGTCAAGTTTATTGTCATTTGATTGTACAAGTACCCCCGATGAAACAGTGTTCTCTGGTCCTCGGTGCAAAACATGCAGACACACAACCAAACATAACACACATGCAGACAAATATATTGTTATGTTTCAAACCAGCAACAACAATTCAAAATGGTTAAATTTTAACTCTATATTTATTAATGACCATTAACAATATAATGTCTTAAGATAATTAACCCCACTATAAGTATCTATAGCAAATATAAACAGTGTGTATTGAAAAACCCAGACCCTTACAGTCTGTGTCCAATGTTCAAAAAGAAAAAATCTCCCCAAACTCCAAGTCAATCAGTCAAATTAGTCAGTCCAAAAATCACACCGTCCACAGAATTCAATCTCAAAGTTGAATGTCCAAATTGAACTCTTTAACTGATAACAAAGGATGTTGTATTGAATGTTGGAACGAGAAATGACTGGTGTTGCTTTGCAGAAAACTTACAAATCCTCACTTATGAGATATGTGCATTTTACACAGCTCTCCAGCTGCCCTCTGCCACTCCAATGGCTGTTCTGCTGCCCCAACTACCGCTCTCTGCTTCACAGGTGGATTCTTCCTTTGATCTTGAAAGTTTCAAGCAATTGGCGAGTTAGCAGTCAGCTGTACCACAGAGTCCTTAGCAGAAATCCATCCTTTATAGTGACAGTCCACAGTCCAAAAGGTCAGTCTATGGTCCATTACAATACATGCAGGACAAGTGTTTATAGCTATAAAAACAATAAATAAATATTGTTTTGCACAAATGAGAGTCTCAGAGTACAAATACATAGTACATTGAAAGTGGTGTTACAGAGAGATAGGGCGGTCAAAAAGTCTTTTCAGCCTTCATCGGAGAATTGAGTAGAGAAGTTGGGAGGACATGTGTAAGTTGATGGTGAAGCCCCATTTGGTATATTGTGTCATTGTGCTGCAGGAGAGATGTTGTCAAGTCGGAGAGGTTGCATAGAAGATATACGTGGATGTTGCTCAGGCCTGAGCTATTGGGAGAGGTTTAGCAGGCGAGGGCTTTATTCCATGAACTGCAGAAGGATGAAGGATAATCTCATAGAGGTGTACAAAATCATGAGAGGAATAGATTAGGTGGACAGAGAGAGTCTTTAGCCCAGAGTAGAGGAATCAATAACCAGAGGACATAGTTTTAAGGTGAGAAGGGAGAGATTTAACATGAATTTGAGAGTAACATTTTTACACAGAGGACAGTGGGTGTATGGAATGGGCTGCCAGAAGAAGTGGTTGAGGCAGTTATCATTTCAGATGGACAGATACATTGATTGGATGGGTTTTGAGTGATACGGACTAAATGCAGGCTGCTAGGACTAGTATGGGTGGGGAATTTTGGATTGCATGGGCAAGTTGGTCTGTATGGCCTGTTTCCACTCTGTGACTCTATGAATCTGACAAAAGTCTTACTGGAACCCACAACAGGAAAGTGCAAGGACAATGCCTCTTTTTAATCACAATTAAGACTTTAAACATATTTATATATTATTTGAGGAAAAATATGTAAAATTCACCATTTGACGGAGGTCACGGAAAATTAATCCAGTCAGGTAATCATGTTTTTACATTCTGAGAGTTCTGGAAGAATAATTACCTAGCATGGACCTGGTTGGATCAAGGTTTGAAGTAAGTAGCTTGTTTAATCACTTTAGCAGTTCACTCTTCCCTTCTGACAAACAGCAGTGCTCAGAGACAGTGAAGTATTTTAAATCAACATAGAACTTAGAACATAAAACAGTAAAGTATTCCATAGTTGCTTTAAAAAAAAAATTAGAGTTACAGCACGGTAATAGGCCATTCAGGTCCATGAGCATATGCCACCCAATTATCCTACAAACTCCGCACTTTTTGTAACATGTGAAGAAACTAGAGCACCCAGGGAAAACACATGCAGACATGGGAGAACAGACAATGTCAGATTCTAACCCATATCACTGAAACTGCAATAGCATTGCACTAACCGTTATTCTAACTGTGCTGCCCTAAGGTCTCAAGCTATGTTTAAGATAATTAAATCCTAAAATGATGATTACCAAAATATTCTTTTAGTAACTTATACCAGTAACTTAAAATGGTACATATTGGTGAGGGAATCAGCCTTGGTCACAGTTCCATCATGAAGAAGGTAGTATAGTGGTTGCACTTTCCTTCTCAGATTAATTTCCTTATGTTTAAGTGATTATACTTTAGATTCCCAGAACTAGGTGTAATGGCTTCTGTGTGGCTTGTCTAATGCTTGTGATTGAGAATGATTTTGATGTTCTAAATATTTAGACTCACATTAAATTTATAGTATTGGTTTTTGATCGATTAATCAAAGATTTCAAAAATGTTCAACTGAAAACTGTTAATGAAGGAGATATGTTTAATTCACTTTGCGATTTTGTGTTGGTGCCAATGTGAAATGCAGGCTTTAAACAAGTGCTTATCGAAGTCTGACTGTATGCAAGTGAAACATTTTGCTGGAACAACAGCCTTAAACAGTGAGTGAAATGACCTTCATTGTTTAATGTGAACAGACACTAGTGTTGGGTTAATGCCAGGAATGTGTAGAGTTGGTGCAGAGCAAGGAGAGCACTGAGGTCAACGGGACTGCAGGTTGACCCAGTCTGCAGGTTCTTTCTTTTGAATATCCATGCTCAAAAAATTAATTAACATTGTCTAAAAATCATTCCATAACACTTGCGCTTCCCTTAAAATTTCATGGAGTTGCACTTTATAGTTACCCGCTAACCTGGATGCCAGCCAGTACACAAAATGACTGACCAATGCAGCGACGATACAAACCTCACTGGGGCCTATGGCCTTCATCCCAGGTGACTACCAGCACAGTGGGAAAAAACGAGCAACGGTGGGAAAGCCTCCTAATCTGAGATCAGTGCTGCTGTGACATCACTCCCGTCATCAGCAGTGGGGATAGAATATAAGGAGAGCTACTAATGCAATAAATCAGTCTTTGACTTTGACTCATTGTGTGTGTGGCGTTCTTTTACAGTAGTGTGCGCACTACACTATTTTAATTTGTGTCTCCGCGAAAAGGGTGAAGGATGGTGATTAGTTTGAAAGTGTGGTCTAATTAATATCAACTGAGCCTATTCATGTAAAAATGTTTTACTCTGTCCCCTCACTGGATCAGATCTTTGTCCCATAGTTCTTCACTGTTATTTTTGCTTGTCACTGCTTTTGGAAGTGGTCTGTTCTATTTTAAATTGCTTGTGAGTATTATGTTCATTGATTTATTTATTAAACAACCGCACCTTTGGGAAATAAAATGCTATCACCTAATTAATACAGGTGTCTGCTGGGTAGAGTGACCCAATGTGCAACATAGTGTATTGTAAGTCATAGATTTATTGTCATTTTTTTGCCTTTCTAATGCATTGCTGGCATTTCCCTTTGTTATATTCATCAAGGTAAGTATTATATTTGCTAAAGCATTATGATGCATTTTCAAGTAAAAATCAGTGTATAAATTTATACGTTTCATTGAGCTTATAGTTCTGGTAAGTTAAAATAGTTACATCCATGTTTATAGTCAGCAAGTTCCACTTGGTAACTAACTTATTTAATCACTGACCTTTCAATAGTAAATACTTCTGTTTATCTTGTTTCTGGCAGTGTACAAATTTGTTTAAATATCTAGATTAAAAACTGAAGGTAAAAATTATATTCATGACTCCAGTGGGACATGATTGTACAGGTTTTAGTGTCTTCCAGCTTCATTAATTAGTGCCTCTGTGAATCTACTTCCAGCAAAAGTAGAAGAGATTTTAAATATGATCAATGTAATCAATCCTGGCAGACATGCAATGACATATACTTACATGCAGTTCATTGAATGTAGCTACAATGATAAGAGTTGACCTCTAGTGTCTTCATTCAAAGCTGCCAATTTTGCAACAGGAAGCATTGATCTTTACATCCGAATGTACAACACCAATCTCATTTCTGCTTTCAAACCATTTTTTTGAAAATTTTATTTATACTTTTTAAATCATATAACATTCATACAGAAAGTATATAATTGAATAAACCCCCTCACAACCTCCCTCATCCACCCCACTAACACCCACCCTCCTCCCACTTCTACCCACTAAGAAAGAAGAAAGGAAACCATCATTTAAAAAACTTTCAACTATTTAGCTGTGGAAACTGAGATACCACACCAGAACAGATTGAGAGATTAAATCTTCAAACCAAGAATGTTTAGGTATAGGCTCCATACTTTTACAAAAAAATGATAGTTCAAATTATACATGATCTTTCCTGAAGGAATACAGGATTTCATTTCAGTATGCCATCTTTGCACTCCTAGAACTAAATCAGATTTCCAGGTGATGGCGAAACATTTTTTTTTAGATACAGACAAAGCTAAATGTTGAAATTCAATTTAATACATAATCAATCTTAATCCTAAGGCAATCAACTTAATATCCCCTAATAAAAACAACATTGGATCAAACGGAAGACTCACTTTTAATATTTTCTCCAAAAATAATATAACTTGAATCCAAAAAGTCTTAACCTTGGAAGAGGTCCAAATCAAATGAAGGAAAGTGCCTACCACATCTAAACTCCATTTATAAATAAATTCTGACATATTGGTTTCTCATCAAATTTATCAAACTCTATACTTGCCCAAATTGAAGGTTTATTTAAATCAAACATTCCATTAATAAATTTCTATTGTGAAGCTTTATAATAATTCAGAAAATGTGGAAGTTGTAAACCGCCTAATTCAAATTTCCAAGTTAATTTCTCCAAAGGTACCCTATTCATTTTCACTTTTCATAAAAAAATCCTTACAATTGAATAACGATCTTTAAAATATTTTTGAGATAGTAAATGAGGAATAGATTGAAAAAGTTATTGAATCCTTGGAAAAATATTCATTTTAATACAATTAACTCTATCTGTTAAAGTAATAGGTAAGTCATTCCATCTATTTAAATCATCTTTAATTTTATTAAATAACAGAACATAATTTAACATAGAAATTATCTAAATATCTATCAATTCTAATACCTAAATATTTAATCAGATTCAATCATAATCTATTTCAACTAGTGGCATAACTTCACTTTTTATCCCAATTAATTTTATAACCAGATGTTCCCCCATAGTCTTGTAATTTTTTATATAAAGAAATTAAAGAATTTTCAGGATCTGTTATATAAATCAATACATCATCTGCAAACAGATTAACCTTATACTCCTCCTTATTAACTTTCATTCCTTTAATAGTAAAATCTAGACTTATTGATTGTGCTAATGGTTCAATTGCCAAAACAAATAATGCAGGAGATAAATAACATCTTTGTCTAGCCAATCTAGTTAATGAAAAAGAAGAAGAAATTTGTCCATTTGTAACTACTCCAGCCAAAGGGTTTCTATATTAAGCTTTAATCAAATTTATAAATATTGGCCCAAATTGAAATTTTGCAAAACTTTAAATAAATAATTCCATTCTGATCTATCAAAAGCCTTTTCAGCACCTAACAATAAAACTAATGCTAAGTCTGATTTCTTCTGAGAGCTATGAATTAGACTAATTAATTTAGCTATGTTATCAGCAGAATATTTTTTTTTAACAAATCCCGATTGATCTAAATGAACCAACTCAGGTAAATATTCATTCAATCTATTAGCCAAAACTTTGGCAACAATCTTATAATCAACATTTAATAATGATATAGGTCTATAAGACTCTGGTTTTAGTAAATCTTTGTCTTTCTTTGTTATTATAACATTTGAAAGAAAATTCTGATAATGAATAATTTTCAGTCACTTGCTTTAATACTTCCATTAATAAAGGCATTAATAAGTTTATAATTTAAAAAAAAATCAGATTTAAACCCATATTTGCCTGGAGATTTATCATTTTGCATAGAATTTAAAGCCTTAATAACTTATTTCAACATGAATGGAGAATGTAAATCCTTTCAAGCTTGATAATTCAAAGATGGAAGTTGAAGCATTAATTTCTCCTTCATTATTTAATGATTGAGATGCATATAACTTTGTGTAATACTCTTTAAAATAATCATTTATATTCTGTGGTTTAAAAATAACTTTTGAATTCTTTTTGACAGCATTAATAGTTCTTGATGCTTGCTCCATTTTCAATTGGCAAGCTTATATTTTATGTGCTTATCCTCCTAATTCATAATATTTTTGTTTAGTTCTATCAATTAATTTCTCAGTCATATATGTCTGTATTGCATTATAATGTATTTTTAATTTATCATTTCCAACCTTTTTTCAGATAGGTCTTTTTGTAATTTTTTTTCCCAAAATCATAATTTACTTATCTAATTTATATACTTGGGATAATCTTTCTTAATTTTAGTCAAATTATTTGACCCTTTAAATAAGGTTTTAATACATCCCATAAAACAAATTTATTATCAAGTGAATTAGTATTTATATCTAAATATATCTGTATTGGATTCCTCATAAAGTCACAAAATTCTACATTTTTTACTAATGAAGAATTAAATCTCCATCTATAAACTGATTCAATTCTATCAGAACTTAAACATGACATCAATAATGGTGAATGATCTGATGCAATTCTAGATTTTTATTGTACATTTTCAATAATAAATGAACCAAAATTAAAAATAAATATATTCTAGAATAAGAATCAAACCAATAGGAATAAAATGAATAATCCCCCTCTCTAGATTTCAATTTCCTCCAAGTATCCACCAAATTTAAATCTTTCATTAACATCAATATTCTTTTAGCCATTTTTGTTTTCATTAAAGATTTTGTAGATTTATCTAAAATTAGATCTAGGCAAAAATTAAAATCTCCACCAATTATTATAATTTCATTTGCTTCTACCAGATTAAGAAAAGCATTTTGAATAAATTTTTCATCATCTGTATTAAGTGCATGCACATTCTTAAAAATTTTTCCATATTCCCACCATCCTCTGGGTAAAAAAAATATACCCCTTGTTTGCTTTTAAATCTTTCCCCTCTCACTTTAAATGTACATTCTAGTTTTTGAGTCACTAATGCCAGGAAAAATGTTATGACAGAAGGACAGAAACCCCAAATAATAATAAAATAATAAAACGAAAAAAAGAATCCCAAAAAGCGCTGATTAGGTCAGCACTAACTCTCTTAATTATGAGAAGTGGCTCTTGCCACTAGTGGCATGAGGCCCCATAAAATGAAAGCAGATAAAGAGAATTTGCCTCCCCCAGAATATCAAAATTTAGTTTCAGTCAGTCAATCAAGTATGGTAAGCTTCTTCAAGGTCTCTGTTGACTTGATCATCATCAATTTTGACTTGAACCTCAGTCTGCTGTCTTCCTGCTTGAATCCCTCCCCTTCCATTTGTTGGGATGAATAATGTTGTCCTCCATTTTGCTTTTTATTAGGCAATGAGTTGGCAAATTCCAAAGTTTCAGATTCATTAGCAAAAAAAGTTGTGCTCGATATTGTCCATAAAAAAAAACTTTAAGAACTTCAGGGTATCGAAAAACAAATTTATATCCCTTCTTCCACAAAACTGACTTTTCTGGTTTAAATTCTTTTCTTCTTTTTTTCATAACTTAAATTCGCATAGAAGAATACTCTGTTGTTCTGAACCATTAAGAGGCTACGTTGTTCCCTGGCTTTTCGAACTGCCATTTTCAAAATAATTTCACTATCTTGATAACGTAAACATTTAATCAAAATAGAGCGTGGTGGTTGTCCTGGATACGGTTTTTTTTTCTAAGAGCTCTATGCGCTCTATCAAGATCCAGTCCTTTTGGAAAATTCTCTGGTTCCAAAATTTAAGGCAGCCAATTTTGAAAAAAACTCTACTGGATTAATGCCCTCAACGTCCTCAGGCAAACCAACAATTTTTACATTATTTCTTCTGCTCTGATTTTTCAACATATCAACTTTTTGCAATAAATCCTTTTTCTGAATTTCTCACGCTGTAAAAGAATCTTCTATCTTATCAACTGTATCTTTACATTCTTCTACCTCCATATGACAACCCTGAAAGTCTTCAAATTTTTGAACTTTAATTTTAATTTTACCAACAATTTTATTATACTTTGCAATATCTATCTTCATTATAGTCATATCTTCTCTAATAGCTCCCAGTTGAGAAGTAAAATCTGTTTTCACTACTGCATATTTTGCATCCATTTTTTTACTGATTGAATCAATTTTTTCAAAAATTTTATCAAAAATCTGCAGATCAAGACGTTTTGGGGTTACATAATATGCACCCATTTTATCTTGATCTCCTCCTTCTTCTTCTGATTCCTCTCCTTGTAATTGTGGCTCAAGGCTTTCCACTTCCACTCCTACCTCCTCTTCTTCTTCTGTAGATGTAGCCAGTTGTTGAAATTTTATACGAGCTCGCTGCTTAGCCCTCATTTGACTTGCTACCATGGTTGAAGTCGGGCCCGCAGTCTCTGTACCGATCACTTCCATAGTGCACATGCAAGATGTTCCGCTCATTCACAGTGGTTCAACAGTCACTTCTGTACTCTTTTTCCGTGTTCCAGCACCATCTTCTCCAGCTCCCTGAAAAGGTGGTGCTGGAGACTGGTTCCTTAACCGAGGAGGCTTAGCAGATTGTGGCTGGAGAGGAATCAGGATCAAAGGCTGAATCTCAAGGTAGGCCCAGTTTCTTCCATCAATGTAACTTCAGTTGTATCTGTTTTTGTTTTGCAGTCTGTGTTTTAGATTTTTTTGCAGCCATCTTTTCAGACCTCCAGAAGAATTTTAAAACTGTTCATTTTTTAAAAAAGTCAGGTTTTTAATTAATTCTTCCTGGAGAGGCATTTTCCACGTCTTCTTCCTACACCATCATGCCATGCCCCCCCCCCCTTCAAACCTTTTTGAATTCGATGTGAAAGCTTCATTAGGGCCATTTTGCTATTATACTGTGTACAATTCAAGGCCATTATCTCTGAATTTCCACAAGAATTTTTTTTTCTCAGTGTCTTTCTGTTATTCTTAAATTTCCTCATGTCCCTCAGATCCGAAGATGCACTGCACAGTTGGATCAGCCCATCATTTCCAATCTAAATAATTTTGTTTTGCTGTATTTCCTTTTCTGTTTCCAATTACACTGATCTATAACCAAATTCTTTCCAGGATGAGACAACAAGGAATGCAAAACTCCTTTTTAGACTATTGGCTGCCTCCCCATTATCTAATTGCCTCCAGCAATCACATGAATCACTACTAAAGAAGAAATTTTGATCTGAGGTGTTAATTCTCATTTTCTTTCCTGACATACAGACAGTTACCAGCATTTTAAATTTTATTTCAGATTTCCAGCATTTGCAGTTTTTTTTTTACCCATGAATAAGTTTATTATTTTTAGAACTTCAGTATATAAACTAAACAGATTTGAACATTATGATTGGACAGATGTAGGTGAAGAAAATCCCCAAAATGCATGATTTGAAATTATTGCCAGAGCGCATATCCATAAATATCAAAAGGAACAACAAAATCACATGTATTGTGAAATGCATCCATAACATATCAAGCTCGTGTTCTTAAGAATCACAGAAATTGAATCAGTGGGAGTTCGTTCATGGGAAGATTTAGACACAGTGATTCACCTCCCAAAGGTGATTAAATATGATTGATCAAGGTATTGATCAAGCAAAGTTTACGTGGTCTGTGAAATCAAGAAGGCTTGGAATGGCAAAGTTCTATGTGAAGTGAAGAGATAAAATAAAACAGAAGCAGATCTTAAATACTCAGTTCTCAATTACAAATATAACATGGTTGGAGAATCTAGCAATCGATTAACACAGTTCTGATGAACAGAACAAATAGTTCACCCATATATATAAATAGTCATAACATTTTTCCTGGCATTAGTGACTCAAAACTAGAATGTATATTTTAAAGTGAGAGGGGAAAGATTTAAAAGCAAATGAGGGGTATATTTTTTTACCCAAAGGATGGTGGGAATATGGAAAGAGCTGCCAAAAGAAGTGGTAGCCGTGGGTACAATTGTAAAAAACTTCTCGACAGGTGCGTGGAGGGGAAAGTTTTGGTTGGCATGGACAAGGGTGATAAATGGCCTATTTATGCTGTAAAATTCTGTGACATTAAGAACAGCTTCTAGATGCACTATGCTTTCATATGAATCCTCTGTTCCATTACACATGCACTTTATTTTTTAGTCTGTACTTCCACTGTACATGACATCAAGGGTTCTACTTGATTGTACATGTGTACCACACTCTAGGCTCGTGACATGCTCTTATGGCATTTGTAATGAATGATTGTGTCAGAGTGTACTGTGTACATATTCAATTTGCATAAATCTACAAAGCATTTTTCCCCTTAAAATGCTCTAAGTTATTATAGACGACTGGACTGCTTTGCATGCATTTGAAATTAAGATCAGATCAGAGATTAAAACAGGTATTCAATTGTCCTGAAGCAATTGCGAGAGAATCTTCACATGAACATGAAGCTTGCTCCTGCAACCTGCGAGTTTCTGCACGTACAGTTAAACAAAGATAAAAGGCAATCTGTGGACAGGTCATCAAGTTTAAAGTGCAAAATAACCGATCAATGTTTGTCTAATTAAATGAAGCTGCTTTGAAGTCCATGGTTCGAAGAAAGAATGTAATGCTTTCACTGAAATGTCTTAATCTTAATCATGTCTTCATAATTTTCTCATTTCCAGAAGGCTATTAAACAATTGTTTTCCTTCCTTCATTGATTTTGTCTGTAAATTGTAGATTTGTAAAGATTGAAATTTACTGCCATGTTGTTTTCTGTATTTTTAATTTAGCTCTGTATTCATATTAAGAAAGTATTGAACAATAGACCACTGCAGCACAGAAACAGGCCCTTTGGCTTTCTAGTCTGTGCTGAACTATTATTCTGCTTTGTCCCACTGACCTGAACCCACATTATATCCAAACACACCCCTCGCATCCATGTCCTTGTCCAAATTTTTCTTATATGTGAACATTGAGCTTGCATTCACCAATTCAGCTGGCAGCTGGTTCCACACCTCTATCACTCTCTGTATGAAGAAGTCCTCCCTAATGTTCCCTTTGAGATTTTACCCTTATTGTGAAATGGGTATTCATTACTGCTGTGAAGTTCTACAGACTGACTCTTTCCCTGACTCCACCCACACATATCCTGATATAAACCCTGCATCCCCGCCAAAACCCCAGTTCAGTCCAAAGACCATGTGTGCTATTCTTACTGAATAAAAGTGTGTTGTACTCTCTCTGGTCTTGAATGCTCTCAGTCGCGCTACAACCCTTTCACCCTTAATCCATGTCCTCTCGGTTTTATCACTTTACCTCAGTGGGATAAAGTCTGCTTGCATTTATTCTATTTCTGCCCATCATAATTTTGTATACCTCTCTCTAATATACCTCCCCACTCCCACCCCCACCCTTCTTCTATACTCCCGGGAATAAAGTCATCACCTGTTTACCCTTTCCTTGAAACTCAGTTCTTCGAGTCCTGGTAACATCCTTCTAAATCTCCTCTGCACTCTTTCAATTTTATTGACATCCTTTCTGTAGTTTGGTGACCAAAACTACACACAATACTCCAAATATGAACAAAAAGACACTTTTGAAGATAACCTTTCCTATACCTCCTAATGGTGGGAGGCCTACATTTATAAAATACAATAATTGTTGGTAGAGGAAAATATTCAAGAGTGCAGAACTTGCCATCTTGATAACTATTAAATTGACTATTACTTATAAATACGTAGACATAGTGCATTGCATGTCTGCAGTTTATATGATTTTGACTGTACCTTTAAGAATCAAGTGAATCAGCTGGTATGATTTTGATAAATGTTTGTATCATACACATCTGCTTAATTTGTGAATATCTGTCCCTAATGAAAGATTCCACCTGTTGGCTTTGTCTGGTTGACTAAATGGGCTTGCAACAACAGCAAATTGCTGTGATTTTGGATGTTATTATCAGTTCGAGTAACAGTAGCAGTGATCTAATGAGGTGAGACTAGAGGGAGAGGTTCCTTGAATGGTGTGTGGCAGTGGTAGGGGAAAACAGGACATGAGAGATACCTCAGGATGGTCATGTGACAGGAACAGGCTCATGTTTTGTTCTCCATAGGAATCATTTGGAGCTTTCCTAAAAGGCAAGCAACATTATTGAGGTCTTGGGGAGGACGTAGAACATAAATACATGACAGACCTAAGGAAAAGGAGGTGATATTGTTTCTGATGGGAGGTGGGAGGTGTAGGGCATGATGGTGAGTCAATCAGCCACAGGTACCATGAGTGGTCTCTTCTGGAAAAAAGTTGAAGGGACACCAATTCAATGTTGGGAGTCATTGAAATAAATCAAAGTGAAGTGGGTGAATAGATTGTTCAAGAGATACGCAGAGTTTCCACCAACTGGAGATAGTGCATGAGAACACAAGGGAGTTTCATAATTCTTAAGTGCAGGAAGGAAAGAAACCTTCAGGAGTGGTCATAACTATGATTTTTCTCAGCAGCTGAGTCACATGTTTCTTGGGAGTGGGTTTACTGGGAATCTAGTAGGCCACATGATTTCCAAAGGGAGGAAAAACCAGTGCCTGGCAATGGGTGTCACTCAAACTTAAAATGTCAGCTAAGGTTACCTTAAATTAGGAAGCACTGGATAAAATTTTAAGTCAATAAAGAAGCTGGTCTCATCTTTCTTGGAAGTGCTGATGGGAATTCTTGGAATGACATATAAGGATATTATATAAACCATGGAATTTGAAGATAACAAGATGGAAATAGCAACTTGAAAACAGACAGGAGACTGCAGGTGATGGAATCTGAAGCTAGACAAACTGCTGAAGATAAAGGAAGGCCAACATTTTGAGACAAAAACTTGACAGTTTCGGGTCCAAACATTGACTATTCATTTCCCCCACTGATGCAGCTTGACCCACTGAGTTTCTCTAGAAGATTGTGTTTAGGAGTAGAAATCAGTTGTATTTACTTTTTATTTGAAGAGAGCAGAAAGTGACTATAAATATTCCTATAGATACTTTAGCAAGCCATCTTATGCTAGACCAAGGCATGGATTGGTGATGTTTCCACCACACTTCACTCAGGCTGACCAAGACAATTTATGTATTTGTGAAAATATCCCCAGTGAGAAGAACTACTGGGTGCCTTGCAGGATCACCTGAGCCCAGTGACTGTGGCTATGGGATTTCAAAGGCTCTAATAATCCTGGAAGTTGGTTGAATCAAATACCTAGAACTAATGGAATTATTTTTTTGAAAGGCTGTAGGTCTGAGGTAACAAGGATATCAAGTCCTGTCAAGGGTATATTGGCTCTCTCTGGCCGTTCAGCTTGAATGCTGCCAAGGAGCTATCAGATACTTTCAATCCAGAGGTTACAGGTTGCAGCTAAATGAAGGCAATTCCGATATCATCCTATTTTGCCCCCCCCCAACTCCATCAAAATTATCGCCAAAACCCTTGGTAACTTATTCACCATCATTAAACCACACATCAAATCCCTTTGTGTGATATTCGATTCCACCTTGATGAACAAGTCAATGCAGTAGTAAAAGCTTTTTCCAGCTCCGCATTATTGCCAAAATCAAATCATTCCTGGCGCTGAAAAACCTCGAGGAAGTTACCCACGCCCTCATTTTCTCCCGTTTAGATTACTCTCACTCTCTTTATTAGTCAGTCATCATTATACTATTGCAACTGGTTCAGAATGCAGCAACCAAGCTCCTGACAGGAGCCAAGAAGAAGGACCATATCACTCCTATTCTTGCCTCCATTCATTGGTTTCCAGTACGACTCAGGATAGATTTTAATGTTCTCCAGTTCGTTTACAAAACTCTTAATGGACTAGGCCCCTCCTACATCACCCATCTCCTAATGACCTACTCCACTTCAAGACCCCTCAGATCAGCCATTTTAGGGTGCTTGGTTGTTCCGCGCTTGAATCTCAATCTCAGGGTAGATTGTCCCTTCGCAATAGCAGCCCCCAAACTGTGGAAAAATATTCCTCGATCCATTAAATCAGCCCCTTCCTTTAACTCTTTCAAATCCAGGCTGAAGTTATATTTTTACTCGCAAGCAATTGTCGATTGTTACCATATTGTATGTACAATTCTAAACCTCGGGGACCCGTGTTATACTTCACTTTAAATAGCTGCTTAAGTTAAAATGTAATTTATGATTTTTACAGCACTTTGGTCAACGTGAGTTGTTTTAAATGTGCTATATAAATAAACTAACTAAACTAAAGTACATTGTTTGTCCTGCTGAGTTTCTCCAGCATTGTGCTTTTACGTTAAATAATTATTTTTGTTCAACATTGCACATTAAACAGCATGAGCTCTCCTGGATGCTCTTCCCTATTTAATCAAAAGAAGTTGGAAGAAAGCATTCAGTTATCTATTGAGATTTCAGTGGGAGAGGGAAGAAATATTCAGGCTCGTCAGCCGTCTTGTTTATCTGTGGTAAATTTTGGGAAGAGAAGCAGCAGGCCACTTAACATATGTAACTAAATTTACCTGAATGAATGTCAATGCATGTGACAAGGTGTTTAGACATTACAAAGAGCTTTCATAGCCTTTGTTGCTTTTTGATTATGCCACTCTTTGACCTTTTATTTACTTTTTGTACAATCTGTTGCTTTACGTGTGTGTGTGTGTGTGTGTGTGTGTGTGTGTGTGTGTGTGTGTGTGTGTGTGTGTGTGTGTGTGTGTGTGTGTGTGTGTGTGTGAGAGAGAGAGAGAGAGAGAGACAGACAGACAGACAGACAGACAGACGTTTATGTTTTGCATGTGTTGATGTGCATACTTGTGGGTGAGTCTCTCCCAATGATGGTTTACAGAGAGAAAGATGCAGTCAACTCTGCTTGCAGTCTCTACTGGTCTCCTTTCAGGTTACACTAACCTGAGACTGAGTGGTAGGTACAAATATGTTTACTGTATCCATATTGATAATTAAGGAAGATGTTCAGACCTGCAGGAGAACCATATTAACAGTGAGGACCTTGAAAGGCTACAGTGAGTCAAGGGGCAACTTAAGGCAAAGCTAAAGCAGCAGTTGACAATTGGCAGCCTCTTCCAGACTATGTACATGTGTAGATAAAAGCCCAATGTAACTGTCAGTGACTCTCTGCTCTTCTGCAGGCCGAAGTCTTTTGAAATGAGTAGTCTGAAGTGAACTTGCAAATTATTCTCAATGTTAAATACTCAGGGCATGTCTCATGAAGCTTGAATGAGTTTTCATCTGTGAACTATGAATTGTGTGGGGCAGAAATATAACCATATTTTTAAAAATGAATTGAGATCCTTCAAATTCAAAAGGTTTAATGTAACTTCCTTCATTCAGTTTTTGTCTGTCTGAATGCTGCAGTTTTAAGGTTCTTTAAAATCTTTGTTTTTTTTTATTTTCTGGTTTGCCCTCTGTGAGAAATATTTCACGGGATTTGCTGTCTAAGTACAAGTAATTTGTTGGGACTGGTATTTGGTGACAACCAAGATTTGGAAATATAAAATTTTTGCCTTTAGGAAGTTGGAATTCTATGTACAGTTTTATTTGTGGCTGTCAACTAATACCAACCAGAGAATCAGGAGCAGGGTTGAAATATTGGTGACATTTTATTTTTATTTCTTGTGTGACCTGCTAAGTTTCTCTGGCACATTTATCTATTGCACTCAACCCCAGCATCTGCAGACTGTTGTTTAACCCCCCCCAGAATGGAGCCATTTGATACTCCATGATTCAGTGCTACATCACTCGCATCTCTGAATATGAAATGTTAAACTGAGATTCTCTCCGATCTTTCAGGTGGATGAAATTGATGTGATGCATGACTTATCCTCTTACCAATATCACTTGAACAATGTTTCATTGTCATTCCTAAGAGATTATTTTGTACATGTATGATGCCTTGCTTCCTAGCCACAACAGCACATCAACAAAATGTAATACGTCATATTGTTCCCATTAAATCCAGGGTATCTATAATACAAAATGCCTCTTGTAAATGTAATGTCTCAGGCTATTGATTTAAAAAAGAGTTCTGCACAGAGGTTCTTCCCTTGTCTACTCTCCTTTGGATAATCAGGGAGGAATTTCTGGCATCTTAGCTGAGCAGTGAAACACTGGATTCTTGAAAAGCAGTTGAGTGCATTAATCCAATTTTGGGCACCTACCCAAATCCCTTTTCATTTTTTTGAGCTAGTTTTCTATTTGCCATCAACTTTCTGTACATAAAGCACAATGAAATGATCAAACTGCTCTCTACAGGCATATCTCCTGTCAATCTATCAGAAAATGATGTTAATGGCACCCGCGGTGAATGCTGGAGATCAGATAATTCCATCTCTTTGGCGGAGCGACAAAGTATGGCAGAGAAGGCAACAAATATGTGACTTGCTGTGCATGCAGGTCTGAAGGGTGGAAATTAGTGACAGCTCCTAATAGGCACAAATGCAATGTGGCCAAGCCTGGTGGTTAACAAGACAGATGTGCATTGTATTATTAATATCTGTCGGTACCTCAGGTCTAAATTAAGCTTTTTAAATGAGTCAGTTTAAAAGAATGCATAGAAGAGCTTGTTTTTTTTAAAGGGTTAGCTGTTCCAACTTTCTTTTGGTACATACATAACTCATTCTCTTCTCCAAAGAAGGCTTGAAGCACCAATGTATTTTTACCTCATTTGGTAAATAAGCAGAGCTTCAAGCTGAACACACAAGAAAGCTTTCAGAATTAATGTCTTAGGTAGTTGGGGTTTGCCTTTAGCCTTCTGTCTATGTTATTCACTTCTAAGAAAATTAAATGTAATGTTGAGACACCAGAGTGGGCTTCCTTTTTATTCCTTACACATTGCAGAATTAATAATGCTAAAATCAGATCAATGACATGGAGTAAAATAAAGAAAACTTCAGCAATATTTCTGTGATTTACTCCTTACATAACTGGTCTAACAAAACAAATGTCAAAAATGTTCTAACATAATTAAAAATCTCAGCTCAGCTGGAATACAGACTAAACCGTTCTTGATATTTTTCCTCATGAGATTCAGGTGAGTTGCTCTGAAGGGTGGGTAGTTGGTGCTCATCTCACAGAATTGACCTGCGGTGGGAAGAGATCTAATTGTAAGGAAGGACAATGAAATTGAAGGTTACTTCAATCCTGATCTGGATGTGAAAGGCTGACAGGGAGGTTTCAGAAAAAATAAATTACCAAACACTCTCCAGATCAGTGCAAAGTGTTGCTTCTATTTTGTCTCCCTCAGGATATTCCAGGTCCACAGTGGAAATTGGAGCAGGTCAAGGGTTACAGAGTGTCTTGTGATGATGGCGTGGACATGGATATGGGACAGACCTGATGGTGCTTTCATAATTTTCTGGATATGCTACTCACGTCCTTTCTCATTTTCAAGAAGCAACTAAAAAAATAACCCTAGTATCTGGCACCTATGGGGATTGGTATATGCCGAATAAGTGTATTTTCCAGTTGCTTGAGACTTAGCAGGACACCCAAGACAAGACTGCTCGGGATGGCGACCAACCACCCAGGACGGTGAATGCAAAATAAAATGCATACATTTAACTAATGCCTAATACACCTCCATTAAGAATAAATAGTTTAAAAGACAAAAGACAAAAATTCTATATTATACCTTCACTGAACAAACTTCCCTTGCATGAATAATTGTTGTTGCATCTGGAGGTTTCTCCCCATCCATGGAGCCGCCCAAAAGGGAAAAATAGCATTACAGGTGCTACTCAAATTACAATGGGTCATGTTCCAGCAAGCCCTTCGTAAGTAGAAAAATTGTACTCCACACTGAAAAAAACCACATGGTTGAGTCAGCATCGCAAGAAGATATGCTGTATGCGCACGCTGCCATCGCCCAGTATTGTGGGAGAGTAGCGTACCGCATATCGCGAGACCGGGAATAGATCGGAATTTGAAATTGAAAGTATGGATTTGAACCATCGTAACTTTGAAAAATCATAAGTCGGACCATTGTAAGTAGGGGAACTCCTGAATAGATAATTAACTCCCCTGCTCCAAGTTTACAGATAAATCCTCTGACGGATGACTCTTACTAAGCAGGGATAAGTGGAGACTTTAAGAGAGTTACCCCAATGGCGAGAGGCATCAACCAGCTCTTTATCCTTGGTGATGCCATTGCTTGTTTCATGTAATAGCTGTTATGAGCAAAGCACGGCCAAGGCCCTCCACTGGCTAAATATTTGCTCCCATCTTCACCAAAGGCTTATATGTTACTTCAGAGAATGTTTACTTTTACAATTTTAAATTTGTATTTTTTATTTTTTTTTACCTAATATTTTATTCTTTTTTGCTTTAAATTTTTATTCATTTTCCTCAATATTTTTTGCTGGTTGCTTGAGGTTGCTATTTGCTTGACTTTCGGATACCAGGGGTTTTACTGTAGTTATCTTCAAATGACATTCTAAGTTCTTGTTCATGATTTTCTGTTTTCTGAAGGAATTTCAAGGAATTTTCTGTTTTCTGAAGGAATTTCAAGGAATTTTCTGTTTTCTGAAGGAATTTCAAGGAATTTTCTGTTTTCTGAAGGAATTTCAAGGAATTTTCTGTTTTCTGAAGGAATTTCAAGGAATTTTCTGTTTTCTGAAGGAATTTCAAGGAATTTTCTGTTTTCTGAAGGAATTTCAAGGAATTTTCTGTTTTCTGAAGGAATTTCTGTTTTCTTTTCTATTTTTCTGTTTTCTTTGAAGGAATTAAAAAAAAAAGAAATTGCGGCACCTACTCAGCCATTTATCAGCATCTGTAATTTTCACATTTATTTTTTGGTTAATTTAAAAAAAATGTCAATTTTTTTTAAGAGAAAACATGCATGAACCTTTCTGGAGATATAAAAGACCTCTGTTACCATTGCTAATTTCTTTTCAATTTATACTTCCTTTCAGCGTCCTGCATCCTTACTTGATACCACAACCTGGAATGTGGCCTGCCTGGCTCATTTCTTCGGCACCACCGAGAAGGCCAAGTACTACGGCAAGGAAAGAGCCGTACACTTTTTTTCTGTAATGGAACAGCCTATCGCATTAAGTAAGAACACATATTAGAGCACCAATCACACTCTCTTCAATCCACTTCTATTGAGCAGAAGACACAAGATTGAAAACACAAGTCTCCAGATTCAAGGACAGTTCCTTAACTTCTGTCGTCAGAGACCTAAATGGATCTCTCATGTAAATGATGATGTCTTTGTCATGTTTTAACTTCTTCATTTTCTCTATATTCTGTAATTTTTCTCAGTTACACTGTGTCCTATTCCTGACTGTAATATGATATCCTATATCTCTGGAGAGACTGTAACACCATACCCTGTACCACTGCAGTGACTGTAACACCATACCCTGTACCTCTGGACTGACTGTAACATCTTACCACACACTTCTTGACTGACTGTAACATCAAGCCTTGTATCTCTGTACTTACTGTAATAACAAACCCTTTAGTTTTGAACTGACTGTATCTCTGGACTGACTGGAACACCATACCCTGTACGTTTGGACTGACTGTAACATACTTGTACCTCTGGACTGACTGTAGCACCATACCCTGTACCTCTGGACTAACTGTGATACCATTCCTGGCAGCTCGGTTTCATTGGTGTATGACCTGTTATATTTAAATATGTGTTGACTTCCCTGTTTTGCAAGCAAAACCCTTTACTGTATATTTCCACATATAAAAATAAACAATTCAATTCAATATATCTGTCTGAATAGGATCTAAAAACTGCTTAAAGCTCCTTTCCAAAAATGACACCATCAGGCTGCTGACACCATAGCTTGGAACTTGTTTAAATGCTCCACTGCTTACATCTGCCAACAGCCATTTCTCATTTCTGGCCTGCATCTTTTCAAAATAACTCACAGAGTAATATAATTTTACAAAAATACGAGGTAATTTCTATGAATTCTCATGTACTTTCAAATGATAAAAAGCTTATTTATTTGAATTTATCTGAGCACCAATTAAGCGAATCTTCCAGTGGAGAGAGCACCCTGATTTTCTCTTTGAGTGTTTGTCTCTGTCTCAACCATCAACTTCTGCCTGCTGGCACTGCAGTTTTTTTTATAACAGCGAACACTGCTTCAATTTTTATTTTGATTGATTCCTCTGTGGTAGGTCATTCCTGTGACAAATTAAATTCTGCAGCCATTCCTGGTATCCTGACCTGCTCCCACAATCGCTCTTCTGATGCCAATTTATGACACAATTTTGTAACAACTTGTGATATTTAAAGTAAATCAACTTAAAAAAAAACCACTTAAAATCTTGATTGGAAAATGGAAGTGCGGCTGGTTGTAATCGGCTCTAGAGTAAAAGGTTTATTGTGTAGATAATGGGGCAGAGAACAATTTAATATATAATGTCAGATGAAATTCATGAGTCCCCAATTTTGGCCTATCTTCTTGCAATGCAAGTCCACTACACACATATCAGGGCGCATGATATCAGGGTTTACAGCTCAGGACAACAAAGGGAGGAGGATGTAAAATAAGTTCTAAAACTTGAAGTACCCCACAAGTCACTTGATATAGGGAGTTGAAAGGAAAACAATTTGGGGGAGGGGGCAAGGGACAAGGGGAATAGAATTATTTTTAGTAATTAATGGGATATGGTTATATTTGGCAAAGTCAGCATTTCATGCTCATCCCTACCTTACCTTCAAACAAAATGGCTTCCTGATCTGTTTCTGAGGCAGTTGTGTACAATCCACAATGCTGTCAAATATTTCCCAGGCTGGGTACGAACAGTACTTTTTGTTGTGGGATCAGTGAACCAGATTGGTTCATTTGACAGTGCAAAAGTTTTGCAGCCTCTAACGCTGCTGTTATAATGCTAGATTTATTTAATTACCATAAACTTCCTTCATAGGAGGTTTTGATGCGTGTAGTCATTCATCAAAGTGCTGGCTGATCTCCTAAATTCAATGATTAGACTGCACTTTAAAGTGCACTCTAGCATTTAGATGTAGCATAGATGAGGGTATAGAGTAGTCATTTCAAAAGTGGGCAGTTCTGTGGAAAGATCTAAGGAGGAGGTGAGGAAAAAAGGGGTCGTCTGAATGTTTCCAGCAAACTCAGCCTGCAATGCTCATCATGCACCGTCCATTAGGTGAGGAGGGGTTGGGGGTGTCTGTCCAGGATGGTGACAGTAGGGGATGGTGACTGCCTGGGATAGTGACTGCCCGGGATGGTGACTGGCTGGGCTGGTGACTGGCCAGGATGGTGGCTGCTCAGGACAGTGACTCTCTGGGACAGGACTGCTCAGGTTGGTGACTGCCCGGAATAGTGACGGCCAGGATGGTGACTACCTGGGATAGTGACGCCCAAGACAAGACTGCTCGGGATGACGACCAACCACCCAGGTCGGTGAATGCAGAATAAAATATGGCCACAGCACAGCACAGCAAACAAAAAAGAAGTGTAGGCAGTATAGTGTGAAAACTGTTAAGTCGATGTAGTTACAGGTGAGATGTAAATTCACCCTTTCGTATTGCTAAATAAACTGGTTTACTATAAGTTTTATTTGCAAAATACATATACTTGTCTATAGTGTTAGATTAGTGGTTTTGAATTGGCACTGGACATAATACCAAGAAAAGGTTGTGTGTTCATTGTATGTATGTGTGGCATGAGGGTGGGGGGGGGGGGTGGGGGGTGCGAGGGATGTGGCCTGGGAGCCAAGGGGGAAAAAGTTTGGGAACCACTGATCTTAACCATTCCTATCCATGTTCTTGTCTAGGTCTCTTTCAAACATTGCAATTGAAACCCATCTTCGCCACTTCCTCTGGCAGCTCATTCCATTTACCCCTCCCCCACCCTGTGTGTGTGTGTGTGTGTGTGTGTGTGTGTGTGTGTGTGTGTGTGTGTGTGTGTGTGTGTGTGTGTGTGTGTGTGTGTGTGTGTGTGTGTGTGTGTGTGAAAATGTTGCTTCTCAGGATCCCTATAAATCTTTCCCCCTTCACCTTCAATCCATGATCTCCCACACTGGAAAAAGATGATGACCATTCACCTGATCTGTTCCATTCATAATCTAATATACAAGGTCACCCCCTCAGTCTTCTATGCTTCAGAGAAAAAAAGCCCTAGCCTATCTTTGAATTTCAGAGTGGGTTTAAGAATTGGATTGATCTGTACCTGCTCATACTTAAATTTTGATCAAAATCTTTTAAACACAACTAATTCACAGCCCTCATCAGAAAAAAAAACATTTGCTTTAATTTGAAGAGTAAGATTTCAGTTAGTCAAAAGAGGAGTGGAGCTCACTACCCTCTCTGCATCAACACTGCCGAGATGGAGAGAGTAGGCATCTATAAGTTCCCAGGAGTAAATCCACTTTAAGTTCCGAGGAGAAAATCAGTCACAGCCTGTGAGCAGTTTGTATGCTATCCCTGTTAGTTTGTCTTGCGGTTTCCACCCACCCTCCAAAATATACGGGTGTTGTAGGTCAGTGGGTGTCATTGGGTGGAACTGGCTCATGGGCTGGAAGGGCCTGTTTCAATGCTGAATGTCTACATTTAAAAACAAAATTAAATACCTCGAGCAACCTCTCCTGATCCACACATCAAGGCAACAGCCAAACAAGGGCACCAGCATATCTGCTTCCTCAGAAGCCTGAGAAAATTTGGCAGGTGTCCCTCAAATACTTCATCATATGTACCATTGAAAAGAGGGTGCACCACAGTGTCATATGGGAACTGCTCTGCACAAGATCACAAGAAGCTACATAGGGTGGTGAACGCAGCTTGGATCATCATGCAAACTTCCCTTTATCAACTCTGTCTACACTTCTCACTGCCATGGAAAACCCAGCATACTAAAGTCTCATCCAAACTTGGACACTCCCTCTTTGTTCTCCTTCCATCGATAAGAGCACTTGCATGCGTGAGATCGTGCATCATCAGATTCAAAGACGGTTTTTTTCCTGTTCTTATCAGGACTCCTGAGAACTTCACAGCGGTAAAATTGTGTTGGCTAACTGTACAAACTGCTGTAACTCTGCACTGCTGTACTATGTCTTCCTTGTGATACTATGCATGGGATGACCAGCTTGACTGCTCACAAAACAATTTTTTTTCCCCCTGCTCCTTGGCATAAGTGGCAATAAACTTGAACTTTGACTTGGATTTGAGAATGTTCACATCGATCAGCAATAACTTCCTCATCATTTCAAGGGCAAAGTTTACTTTGCCAAAGAATAAGTTCCATGTATAAATATGTTATCAAGACATATATAGAAAAGTAAATGAGTTTCTGGAACATTAACTCCATAAACCTAACCTCTCTCATAAGAACTCCAATTTTCTTTGAACCATTATGTCAATTTCTTCAATGTTAAGTTGTTCCAAGTATTCTTGTAATATAGGTTGCACTATATTTTTTTTAACATCCATTTTCTAGTTCTGGTTTCTGCCTAACACCCTCCCCCACACCACACCCCACCCCGCCATGGATTGGGGCATCATACCAACACCTTGCAACAGTGCTGAATGAGAAGAGCTTGTGGAAAGTCTGTCCAAAACTTGACATCGTTCAAACGACATGCATTTGACAGTAGAATCATGCCTAACAGAGCACAGAACAATATTTGCATTTACATTGATCAACCAATGTGATGGTTCGTATTTTTAGTGTTGAAACCAAATTGACTCACAGTAAAAATCTGCAAAGACAAAAAGACATTTTAGGCAGTGTGACAATGGTTTACATTTAGAAGCAAGTGTGTAATCCAACTTTGTGCATCTCCTATGCATTTGCCTGCCAAGGAGTCAGAGAAAGACATTGGTTCCCAATGGCATCCTCCCCATGAGGGTTGCATTCATGCAAAGGAATAAGTAAATCCTGATCAAATAGGAAAATGGATGAAGGGAGCACACACTTGTTGCAAAACCCGCCAGGATGTGCAGTGGAAGAGCTGGTCAGAGACAGTGACGTGTCCCTTCCAGAAGTTGAATCTCCATTCAACGGACCAATTTGGAAAGAAATATTATGTCCTAAAAGACATGATACTATTTACACTGTGGGGTGTCTACCCCTGCATGAAGGTATATTTTTGCACAGTTCATATATGAGAAAACCACAAAGGTAACCAGACAAGGGTTTAATTAAGCCACACATTTTAAGAGTGCAGGTGGACAAATACTGATGTTTAACTTATTTATGAGTTATCTTGAACTCGTTCACATGATTATCGGTGCACTGTATTTAAAGTAATAATTGAGCCTGCAGCACACAATAATGAAGTCTTCACAACTAGATGTATTGCAAGAGGCCCCACACTGGAGCAGGAAATGAAATCTAATTTTACCATACTGATGATTATGTGAGCTTCACTGTATCCAAGTTCAGCTGGGGCAGTTGGAGAGCCCATTGTTATGAGGATGCAGGAAATTACAGGATCTCATCCAGATAATGTTGGCCCTGGATAATGTCTGGCAGAGCAATTTCCCTGAAGATGAAGGTACATGCACATTTCCCAAACCCTTCTGTCCTGAGGCTTCCATGCCAATGCAATCATGACGAAGGCTCACCAGCAGCTACAGTTCGTGAGGAGTTTGAGGAGATTTGGTACGTTACCAAAGACTTTGAAAAATTTCTACAGGTGTACTGTTGAGAACATTCTGTCTCGTTGCTTTACTGTCTGGTATGGAAGTGCCAATGCACAGAACAGGATAAAACACCAGAGAGTTATTAACTCAGCCAGTGATATCATGGGCACCATTTTTCACTCCATCGAGGAGATCTACAAGAGGTGGTATCTCAAGAAAGCAGCTTCTATCTTCAAGGATTCCCCCACCACCCATGCCATTCCTCCTTTACACTGCGACCAAAAGGAAAAAAGGCACAGGAGCCTGAAGATAAGCAGTCAGTGGTACAAGGACAGCTTTTTCTCCTCTACCATCAGATTTCTGAGTGCACAATGAACCACTTTATTCTATTTTCTTGCACCATTTATTTATTTTTGAAATGTAAATTTATTAATGCTGGTGCAAAGCAACATATTCTGTGACATGTTCTCGACAATAAATTCTGATTCTGAATAATTGGCAGATGAAGTGGATGGATCAAGTGGCAAGGAGCTTGAGTTTCAAGATGACCTCTTGGTCCATGGAGAGAATGGTCTAAGTATGAGACAATGGCCAAAGAACATTCTATGGAATGTCACATCTCCCAATGATGAGATACAAGCCTATGAATGTGTTGCTCAGCAAAGAAGCTGAGGTAGGATGTGGTTAAACAGGTTAGGACTTTATTCCCTGGAGCATAGAAGAATGAGAGGAGATTTAAAAGAGGCATTTAAAATTATGAGAGAGTAAAAGTAGAGGGTTGGCGAGATACAAACCAGAGGACATGGGTTAAGGGTAAAGGGGGAAAAGTTTAGGGGAGCATGAAGGGGAAGTTCTTCACACAGAGACTGGTTAGAGTGTGGAACAAGCTGCCAGCTGAAGTGGTGAATGCAGGCTCAATTTTAACATTAAAGAAATAGGACAGGTACATGGAAAGGAGAGTTATGAAGGTCTATGGACTGGGTTCAGGTCAGTGGGACTAGGCAAAAACATGGTTGGGCAGAGTAGAATGGTGTTTCCATGCTGTAATGTTCTATGCAATGGAATTGTGCCAGCACTCCATCCCATGAAATGCCCATGAAATGAGTGAGTCAGATGTTAAATGCTGAAGAAAATGGGTTTTAGCGTTTAATCACATTCAAAGGATTCAAGAAAGGGATATGGGATTGGGCAGTTTTGGTCAGTCACATCGTGCAAATTCAACAAAGTTGCATCAAACAACGTCTCAAAGTTCTCTTTTCCTCAACCTTCCAATTATTATCTTGCAAAATAGCCCATTGATCTTTGTAAAAATTTTTGATTTGTGAATCTGGCACTGGTTTTGAATTCAGCAGATAAGCATGTGAGGAGATGGTCTCATTGTTAGTGAAAACATTGCTGTGGTGCTCAGGCATAATGTTGCAATAATGTATACAAAATATATAGGTATAAAAAGGTATGGGGGGTCTTCTCTTTGGCTTGGCTTCGCGGACGAAGATTTATGGAGGGGGTAAATATCCACGTCAGCTGCAGGCTCGATTGTGGCTGACAAGTCCGATGCGGGACAGGCAGGCACGGTTGCAGCGGTTGCAAGGGAAAATTGGTGGGTTGGGGTTGGGTGTTGGGTTTTTCCACCTTTGTCTTTTGTCAGTGAGGTGGGCTCTGTGGTCTTCTTCAAAGGAGGTTGCTGCCCGCCGAACTGTGAGGCGCCAAGATGCACGGTTTGAGGCGATATCAGCCCACTGGCGGTGGTCAATGTGGCAGGCACCAAGAGATTTCTTTAGGCAGTCCTTGTACCTCTTCTTTGGTGCACCTCTGTCACGGTGGCCAGTGGAGAGCTCACCATATAACACGATCTTGGGAAGGAGATGGTCCTCCATTCTGGAGATATGACCCACCCAGCGCAGCTGGATCTTCAGCAGCGTGGACTCGATGCTGTCGGCCTCTGCCATCTCGATGTTAGGGATGAAGAAAACGGAGGTCCTCCATCAACCAGCTCCCCACCATGACTTCCAGCCCCCCCCACATCTCCATTGGGCACACAAAACTCAAAACGGTCAACCAGTTTACCTATCTCGGCTGCACCATTTCATCAGATGCAAGGATCGACAACGAGATAGACAACAGACTCGCCAAGGCAAATAGCGCCTTTGGAAGACTACACAAAAGAGTCTGGAAAAACAACCAACTGAAAAACCTTACAAAGATAAGCGTATACAGAGCCGTTGTCATACCCACACTCTTGTTCGGCTCCGAATCGTGGGTCCTTTACCGGCATCACCTACGGCTCCTAGAACGCTTCCACCAGTGTTGTCTCCGCTCCATGCTCAACATTCATTGGAGCGCCTTCATCCCTAACATCGAAGTACTCGAGATGGCAGAGGCCGACAGCATTGAGTCCACGGTATGGGGGGTACAGATTGAGTAACTGCAAGCAGGTTTTTTTCTGCTAAGGTTAGGTGAGACACGATCTTGAGGGCATGGGTTAAAGGTGAATGGTGAGATGTTTAAAGGGAACATTGGGAAGAACTCCTTCATACAGAGAATGGTAAGAATGTGGAATAAGCTGTGAGCTGAAGTGGTGAATGCAGGCTCAATTATGTCATTTTAGGAAAATATAGATAGATACATGTATCAGATGGTCATGGAGGGGTGTGGTCCCAGCGCAGGTCAGTGGGACTAGGCAGAATAATAAATGGTTCAGCACAGACTAGATGGGATGAAGGGCTTGTTTCTGTGCTGTAGAAGTTTATGGTTCTATGTGATCACAGAAGAAATGTTAGTCACCTTTAGTTTGTATGATTCAGAGAGGGGGTTGTTGGCTTCCCACTTTGTCATACAGCGGATCATTATTGAATCTATCCTCCTTCATAAGAGTAGTGATCCTCTTTAAATCAAAATTGCTTTGATTTTTCTTGCTATGAATCCATGGCATTCAACCCAAAATCTCTGGACCTGAGGGAAGCTGTGAGGTCTTCGAATCATTATCTGTCACTGCACCTCAAGTTCTGTCTTCACAATATGCTATTTCTGGAGCTACGCATTAGAGAAAACTGCATTGTGAAATAGTAACACTCTTTTCCTTTGGGCAGCTGTCAGTGCACTTTGGAACAGGCAGCCTGCATGCTAACGTTGGTAGGAGTTCCTTGGGCTGTGCCAGCATTTTAGTGGAACATTTGACATTGAAAAAAAATTGAAAAGCATTTGTTATAAATTTGTATCACTGAGAATTATTGAAGCATAGCCTGGTTGTGTGTTCTTAACATGTTTATTAGCTGTTTTATATATTTGTGGTAACCAAATAAAGACAGGATGGTGAATTCTTAATGCCCAGCTTTGCTGCGAGCTCGTGCTGGAGATAACTGGTGGATATTTATTATTAATGAACTATTTTTCAAGAAATCAAACTGATTGAAATAAAATGATTTCCGCTATCATATCCTCTATGATTCAGCAACACGCTGGTCCGTGTCATGCTGGTATTTTAGATGATGCATTGATGGTGAGTGTTGGCTGGGCTCATTGAGTCAAAGGCTTCATTTTTTTTTGACAGGCAAACTGACAACAGCTGAACAGAACACCTTGATGCTGAACACCATTCTTTGGCTTCAGGTACGTGGTCATGTTGCCGTTGGTCTCTGGGACAGTATAATGGGATGGTTAGAGTGATATCTGTGGTGCAACCACTATATTGTTTGTATTGTATGAGCTGGCCCATCCTCTGAACATGTGAGTCCTCCCTTCTGGAAAACCCTGTTAAGGCTGTTATGCCCAAATTCGTCCCTCAGTACCTGCCTTGGAATCCGCCCAGCAACATGTGAGATGTGTTGGTGTCTTAAGATGATTAAAGCCTATTAATCACAACTCTGTCCAATGGGGTTGATCAATAGTGTTACAATACCAACCATGGCCACACTGCCATTGGTCCCTGGGCCAGTATAAGGGGGTGAGGAGTATGATGCCAACCATGGCCACGCTGCCATTGGTCCCTGGGTCAGTATAAGGGGGTGAGGAGTATGATGCCAACCATGGCCACACTGCCATTGGTCCCTGGGTCAGTATAAGGGGGTGAGGAGTATGATGCCAACCATGGCCACACTGCCATTGGTCCCTGGGTCAGTATAAGGGGGTGAGGAGTATGATCCCAACCATGGCCACACTGTCATTGGTCCCTGGGTCAGTATAAGGGGGTGAGGAGTATGATGCCAACCATGGCCACGCTGCCATTGGTCCCTGGGTCAGTATAAGGGGGTGAGGAGTATGATCCCAACCATGGCCACACTGCCATTGGTCCCTGGGTCAGTATAAGGGGGTGAGGAGTATGATCCCAACCATGGCCACACTGCCATTGGTCCCTGGGTCAGTATAAGGGGGTGAGGAGTATGATACCAACCATGACCACACTACCGCTGGTCCCTAGGGGTGGGAAGTCCAAGGCCAGAAGAATGCAGCTGCTCCAAGAGAATTTACCCAATCCTTCCAGCAACAACAATTTTGAAACTTCTCGATGAAATTTATAGTGCAATTGAGAATTAAAATCCCATGGGAAAAATGGTCCAGTTATGCATAACAAGAGAAATTAATGACCATTATAAATTTAGAGACATAGCGTATATTAATTTGGCCAAAGAAGATCTAAGTTAAGAAAATTGGGAAAGTTTTTAAATTAAGCAAGTTAAGTCCAGGAAATAATATTTAGATGGAAAACACGAGAGAAAACAAAACAAATTACAAAAATGTGTTGTGAAAATTTCTAGTGTTTTTGTTAAAAGAGAGAGATTAGATAAAGTAAATGTAGACTCCTTTGATAGAAAGACAATGGAAATCATAATGAGGAATAAACGAGTGCAGCAAAATGCAGCTCAAACCACATCATCAAGTTCATTGACAACACGACCGTGGTGGGCCTGATCGGAAAGAATGAGGAGTCCAGCATACAGAGGTGAGGTACAGTCGCTAATGGAGTGGTACAGAGCCAACATCCTGTATCTGAATGTTAATAAAACAAAAGTGATGGTTGTTGACTTCAGGAGGGTCAGGGGGACCATGTTCCGCTGACTATTGAGGGCGCCACCATCGAGGTAATCAGAAATAATTCCTTGGATTGCACTTGGCGGAGAATCTCACCTGGTCCCTTAACACAAATTCCATGGCCAAGAAAACCCAGCAGTGCTTCTTCTTCCTGCGAAGGCTGAGGGAAGTTCATCTCTCACCCTCCAGCCTTGCTATATTCTTCAGAGGATGGACGAGAAGATCCAGTGCAACTGCATCACTACCTAGTTTGGAAGCTGTTCCACCTCCGACCCTGCAGAGGATAGTGAAGTCAGTGGAAAAGATCATTGAGGGCATGGCCATGACAAACATCTACAACACTTGATGCAGGTGAAAGGCAATAAAGATTGTGAAGGACTCCATGCACCCCTCATGTAAACTGTTGTCCCTTCTACCATCTGGTAGGAGGTACTTCAGTACTCAGGGCCTGAGGTCCAGATTGGGCAACAGTGCTTTTCCCCCAAGCCATCAGACTCCTAAATTCCCGACTGTTACTGTATATGTCTTAATATTTTAATGTTTTTAACTTTTATTCTAACTTATATTTATGTAAATATGCTCTGTGGTCCTGGAGAAACTTTATCTCATCTTTACTCTGCAAGCATGGTACGAATGATAAATAAAGGTGACTTGACTTGAGGTGGTATGCCTGCCTTCATGATTAAAACTATCTAAAATATCCAAAAATAATGGGGATTCAAGAATCTGAAAATGAGCAGCTTAAGAAAGTTACCATCAGCAAAGAAATTATGCTGTAAAAATTAATGAGACTAAAAGCTAGCAAATCTCCTGGACTTAATATTGTACATTCCAGGGTTTTTCAAGAAATGGGTAGAAATAATCAACACTGGTGTTTATCTTCCAGAATCCCCAAGGAGTGGGAGAGAGCAAATATTGACTTCACTTGGACCTCCCCCAGTAATATCCACCTCTTATGGACATTGCACTCTAGAGAGGAAAAGAAAGAAAATAGGGCCTTAAGAAGTTCTATGTTACCTCGCTTGACATCAAAGGAAGAGGATTGAATTTTCACAAGGCAAGTAGGGAAAATTCATAAGCATTATATATTTTGGCAGAGTGGATATGGATTTGTGAATTGGAAACTGTTGGACTTAGCTATTTTAAGTTTTGAGGTTATAAATATGAAAAGGAGGAGAAAAAATAGTTGTATTCTCTCTGAGCACTCTCCAACCTGATAGCATTAACACCGATTTCTTCAGTTTCCCAAGTCTCTTTCTTTCCCTATCCCTCCATCTCCTTTCTCCCAGCTCACCACTTGTTCCATCCCCTCTCCATTCAGAGCAACCCTCTTGCCCTATCATGTCCTAGTTTTTATTTCTTCTAACCTTTCCTCTACATCTACCCATGACCTCTTAATTGTTAGCATGTACTCTTTCCTGTCTCTTTCTCCCTCTTCTCTCCTCTCCTCGCCTCTTCTTTCCTATCCTCCCCTTCCTCTTCTCTCCTCTCCTTTCCTTTCCTGTCATCCCCATCCCCTCCTCTCTTCCCTCCCCTCATTTTTGTTATTTGGGCACCTGCCTTTTTTTTTGCTCATACCTTGACCAGGGTCTCAGACCTGAAACATCAGTAACCCTTTACTTTCTGCATATCTGCTGAGCTTCTCCAGCACTTCAGTGTATTGATGAAAAAATGTATTTCAAAATGGCATTTGATAGCGAATCACTCAAGAGATAAAAACTGATATACAATTAGGCCTGATGGGGATTGAGAATGTTGTATTGTTTTGCATTGGGATTTGTTAGCAGAAAAAATGCAAGAACAGGAAGAAAAGAATAATTTTCAGTTGGACAGCAATAGCTAGTGGGTTACCTCACTGACAAAAGGCAAAGGAGGAAAAACCCAACACCCAACCCCAACCAACCAATTTTCCCCTGCAACCGCTGCAATCGTGTCTGCCTGTCCCGCATCGGACTTGTCAGCCACAAACGAGCCTGCAGCTGACGTGGACTTTTTACCCCCTCCATAAATCTTCGTCCGCGAAGCCAAGCAAAGAATGCACTGCTCAACACTTGTGACTTATCACTTTACAATTTGCAGCAAGGATTTTGATGAAGAGCTGCGTCGAAGTCCGTCTTACAAAAATAGGTGGGAAGTAAACTCAAGGAGGATTCAGATTGGCTGCAAGGGGCTATAGGATGGTTGAGCGAGTAGAACAGAAAATGACAGATGGAATATAATGGAGATAAATGTTACATTATGCACTCTGGTAGAACTATTGGTAAAGCAGAATATTTTTTAAAATGATGAGAAACTGTGAGACATAAGTGTTCTGAGGAGCCTAGGTTAATCACAGAAATGAAAGTGCATTTAGATAGAGCAAGCTATAAGGACAGTATGTGGGAGGTTAGTCTTTATTACAAAAAGGATTGGAATATCAGAGTAATCTATTTCAGTAGAAGAATACAGGGCCTTCCTTGAAACACTCCTACATCGCCCAGGAGTGAGTGGAGTAAATGTTGCCCAGGGGACTGTGTCCTTGTGGTTGTTTGAGCAGTGACTGAACAGATTGTGACTGTGGTGGTACACCACTGGCCTACTGCAGGGGGCAACCTCTCTACCTGCAGAAGAGCATGGGGACAAGACAACACCTGGCCAGCTGTCAATCAGCCGACCTGAATGGATCAAGCCCCACCCGATCAGGTGTCAATCACCATCCGGGATATAAGTTTGAGTCGGCCCTTCGAAGTCATTCTCAGAGCTCACATCAGGATAATTTCACAGCCGGCTCTGTGGAATTTTATGCCAAATGAAGTCTGTTGTACAGTCCTTTGGTTTTGTGTGTTTGCTTCTGACCGACAGCGAGCATAAGAGTAGCTATATCTCTTTGAGATCAGAAGATCAAGATAGAATCTCATTGAAACATATCGCCCTGGCACTAACTACCACCAGCAAGCTACATATCCACAAACTGACCGGCATGTTAAGAACAAAGTAAGTTTTGGCAGATCTCTCCGTTTCACCTTGTGATCCTAAGACAGTATGATCCTCCATGGTGGAGCCCTGTATCAGAAGAGGACCTTACAAGATGTAATGCCAACACAAAGGGAGACAGAGATCCTCAAAAACAAGTTCAAATTCAAGTTTATTTTAATCTGTTTGTACATTTACAACCCAATGAAATGGGCTCTCTCCAGACAATGGTCCATGCACAAAGACACACAATATTCAGTACATGATGATCACATAAATAAACAAAATATATGTATGTGTATATATTTGGGAAGATTTTTGTGGTTACAGATACTGTTCATTAATCTCACAGCCTGCAGGGAGAAGCTATTCCCCAGCCCGGCAGTCCTCATTTTGATTCTCCTGAACCTTCTTCTTGATGGTAGTTTGTAATTGGATTCTGGACTTCTTGATGGTAGTTTGTAGTTGGTTGAAGGCATTGTGTGGTGGAGGGAAATGGTCTTCTCTAATTCCTTGAGCCCTATGTAGACAACACTTCTAGTAAATGTGTATAGAGGAAAGAGGGACCTCAGTTATCCTCTGGATTGTTTTAATAATCCTTTATATAGACTTCCAGTTTGATGATTTGCAGTTACCACACCACACAATGATGCAGCCAGCCAGACAGGACATTCTCAATTGTGTTCCTGTAAAAGGTTGTCAATATGGGGGCCATTAGCCTTGCCATCCTCAGCCTTCATAATAAGTGTCAGCACTGCTGCACCTTCCTGACTAATGAGGAGATGGGTTGCCCTTTATATGTACACCAAGGAACATTGTGCTGTCCACAGTCTCCATGATAGAACCAGTGATGTGTAATGGAGAATGGTCAATCTTCACCCTCCTGAAGTTCACAATCATCTCCTTTGTTTTGTCTACGTTGAGAATCAGGTTGTTGTTCTCGTTCTGTTTTCTGAGCTTTTCAACATCATCTCTGTGAAGTGACTCAGCATTGTTGCTGATGAGGCTATCTATGTTGTATCATCTGCAAATCTGATGATTCTGTTGGAACTAAATCTGGCAGAGCAGTTGTGAGTCACCAGTATGAACAGTAGCGGGGTGAGCTCACAGCCATGAGGTGCACCAGTGCTCAGCGCAATGGGCTCTGCTGCCAACCTGGACTGACTGTGGTCTTTCTGTCGTGAAGTTCAGAATCCAGTTGCAAAGAGGGGCATTGAATGCCACCAAGGAGAGTTTAACCATCAGCCTCTGGTGTATGACCTACCAGCCTCTGAGGTATCAAACAAAACTGAAAAAAAATTAAAAGCTTGAATTAACCTTGAGTAAAAGTAAACCATCCACTGTTACTCTCTCTATGACAGACTTTGGCAGGTCTCTCTGCTGGGGGGGGGGGGGTGGTGGGGGGAGTTGGAGAGAGAGAGACAGAGAGAGAGACAGAGAGAGAGACAGAGATATGGATGATATCATTTACATTGTACAATTCGGCAACTCTTACTTGCTGCCGAATAAGCATTGTAAAGAGAAACTATTATTGTAAACTAACTGAATCTTCATCTCCCTTTTGCTTTGTGCCTCAGTTTCTCCTTCCTAAAATCAACAAGAAACTCCTTAGTCTTGATGACGTTGAGAGTAAGATTGTTCAGGCACTCTCCAACCAGTTTCTCAAGCATCATTCTTTATTCGGACTCAATTCCAGCAACTAGGCCCACAACGGTGATGTTGCCAGCAAATTTGGAGATTGAGTTGGAGCTGAACTTAGTTGCACAGTCATGGAAACCACAGAACAAAGAAGTGCATGAGAGTATATATCAGAATCGGAATCAGGTTTATTATCGTGAACATATGCCTGGAAATTTGTTGTTATTCACCAGCAGTACACTATGGAGAACAAACTGTAAAATTATTATAAATTACAATTCCATAAATACAACACAAAATAAATAAATAGTGCAAAAAAAAGAGAAAAAGTGAGAAAGTGTACATTACTTGTTCAGAAATCTGATGGAGATGGGGGATGAAGCTGTTTTTGTGATGTTGAATGTATGTGTATTCAGGCTCTTGTATCTCTTTCCTGATCCTTCAAGCGACTATAAAGTAAAGTAGTCACTACAATTTAGTCAATAAAAAATGGAATTTAAGACAATATAAACTTGGAAATTAGATTTGGAATTCGGACTGGAACGATTAGGCTCTATTTAGAGCATTTTGAACTCAAGGAGGCATGCCGGAGTGTGAAAATCAGCTGGATGGAGAAGGATAATATGGAAGCTGCCACTGAAGCTGCTGCCTCTGAGGAGCTAAGTGTTGAGAAGATGAAGGTCATGAGAAAAATTGCAACAGCGACAAAACTGTTCTCTTTGGGAGCCTCAATGAGGCAAGAGAAAAGGATGAGGGTACAGCTGCTGGGAATTCAAACCCCGCAGAAGAACTGCAAAAGCCGTCAATAGAAACTAAGAGCAGCCACTTGATATTGCCAGAAGGTGTGCCGCAAGATGGTGGTGCGGAGGATGGACAATCGAGAATGGAAACAAAGTCAGAGATTAAGGTGACGTCTGAAATAGAGGATGATATATGACCAAGAGGAGCAGAAATGGGAGCAGCTAAGGAAGAAAAAGCAGGAACTGATAAAAAAAAATAGCTGTTAGTAAGTCGAGGGAACTAGAAGGCTCAGAGGTATCTGGTGCTCAAAGTAAATTATCTAAGGCGCCTAACATTGTGGAGTCATGTTTTAAGGAAGGGCAATAGGAAACTAAAATATTTAATACCAAAGAAGAGCCAATGTTATGGTTACGAGATAGGGATGGACCTGAACAAGCCAGGTTAAGGCACGATGGTACAAAAATCTCAATCCCCAGTAATGACCCCATTGGACAGAGATGTGACCCAAATGACAACTTATGATGCAGGATTCTTGCCACTCCCAATAGGTAACAGAAATCTGGGTGAACAAAGTAACTTACGCTCAAGCACGAGAAAGCAAAATGAAATAGCTGCATCATTAATTCAGTTACAGTCTCTCTCTTCTCTGCCCAAGAGAAAATATTCCAGTTTTTGATGGTGACATTAAGAGCCAAAACTTGGATGAATGTCTACATTATTTGAAACAGTTCAGAAGTGGACAACCACAAGTATTTGTAAGGACTTGCTATCATATGGCCCTGAACGAAGGATTCAAAAGGGCTAAGTTTTTTCTAAAGAAGTATTTTGGCAACAAGCGTAAAATTCCTACAGCTATATACAGAAGGCTCTTTCATGGTTGTCAATAAAACTGGATGGCATGAGAATTCTACAAGTTTACACCCTTTTTCTAAGAGGATGTTGCAATGTCATGGCAGAGATCAGCCATCCAAATCATACCCTCAACCAAAATGTTTTTTAAAAAGTCCATTTGCCACCTCCCTGGCAGTTGTGGGAAAAGTAAAGTTTGCCTGCTGTGAAGAAATGCTTGTTCTGTAAAGATAAGCATGATTTGGAAAAGTGTGCGCAGTCGGAAAAGAAGACCCATAGCGAGAAAAATCGCTTTTCTTTTAAGGAAAATGGACTAAGTATGCTTTGCCTGTCTGTATAAAGGACACAGCAGCAGAAACTTCAAGATGTAACTCAGCTGCGAAATATGCAGTCAAAAGCATCCTAGAATGCCACAGAGCTTTCAGGAAAAGAAGAATACAGAAAAGGAACAAATGACAAGAAAAGAAGCAGTTGAAAACAGTGTTCAAGACTCAATAGTGACAAATGGTCTTCCTGGGGTCAGAGAGAACAACTGGAAACTTTGTACAAGTTAAGGCCAAGAAAGGAAGTGCAATAATACATACATTTCTCGACCCAGGAAACACTGCGTCATTTTTCATCGTGGGGGCTAATGAATAAGCTTAATCTTAAAAGGTCAAAAATTCTATTGAGAACCATAGGTCAAGTTAAACACATTGAAACCAATGTTGTTTTCGGCCCAGAGATCGCTGGACTGGATAGTAACAATTTTTGTGACATTCTGGGTGTATACACTCTGAAATCTAGGCCTGTGTATAAAGGAAACATCCCACATCAAAACGACATTGAGCCATGGACACATTTGAAAAAATGTTTGTTTACGTGAAATCAACTCTGAGATAGAGTTGCTGATTTGTTCAAATGTGCTAAAAGTTCTGGAACCACTGGATATGAAAAGGAAAAGAAGGGAGATGGACCTTATGCTTTAAAAACAATGCTTAGTTGGATGATAAATGGACTATTAGGAGGAAGGAAAGAGGATCAAAAGCAGTCGGCCATAAAAGTGTCAACAAGATACCAAATGTTAAACTTGATGAGCTGTTGGAGCAGCAGTTCAAGAATGACTTTCCTAAGTGCCTCAGGGATGAGCAAGAACCTTCAAGGGAAGACCAGCAGTTCTTGGAAATGATGACAAAAACTGCCAAACTAGTTAATGACCATTATTGCATTGGATTACCTTTAAAAGAAAGGGAATTATGTTGAATGTTTAATGGGTTTGGAGAGGGGTGGGAAGGGGGGAGGGAAGGTAAGGGGAAAAAAAGGGAAAAAATGCCACTGTGTATATTTAAGAGGGAAATGTTTGTATGTGTTTTGATTGATATGGTTCACAGTGTGAAAAAAATTAAATTGAAGAGTTTAACCTCCCAAAAAAAAACAAAATTTTTTCCTTTCATTCAGATTACACCAGTTGAGTGCCTGACATGATATTTAAAGGCTATTTCGATAAAATATCAGATGATATCTTGGAACGCTGTGATGGCAAATCAATGGTACACACCTTAGAGTTTTGCATCCACAGAAGGAAAAAACTTTTTTGTGGTGTTTGATTGTGGAGCAACCTTTTGGAGAGTTTCACTAAATTCCTGATTTGACCAGTATGTTGATAGGAGTCTTTAACTAAATTCCATAAAGAACCTGTTATCATCACTGCAGACATTATAGAAATGTTCCATCAGGTGAAAGTACCCAATGGAGACTGTGACTTGTTGCAATTACTTTGGTGTCCTGATGGAGGTTAGAGTCAAAACATGGTGGAATACAGAATGACGGGGCATCTATTGGGAGTGATTTCATCACCAATTTGTGCGAATTTTGTCCTTAGGAAGTGTGCTGACGACAATATGAAACAATTTATCTCTCAAAGTATAAACACCATCAGGAATAACTTCTATGTGGATCACTGTCTCAATTCTGCAGCTACAGTAAAAGCAGCAAAGCTCTTTATCATGAGTTGAGAGCAATCGGTTTCAAAGGAGACTTTCTGCTTACCAAATGGACAAGTAACAGTCGCCAAGTAATGGGCTCCCATACCTGAAATAGAGAGGGCAAAAGAAATTAAAAAATCTGAACTTAAACCATGACAACCTTGCTGTAGAGAGGGTGTTAGCTGTAAATGGTGTGTTCAATGTGACGTTTTTAAATTAAAAAATATTTTGAAGGACTGTCCGCTCACAAGAAGGGGGATTCTGTCAGCCGTCAGTTGAATATATGATCCTCGAGGAATATTGGCACCTGACTGCCAAGAAAATCCTGTAAGATTTGTGTAGGGAAAGGATTGGTTGGGATGATGAGATACCAGAATCCATTGTACAGGAATGGATGCATTGGATTCAAGATCTGCATATGCTGGAAGACTTCAAGATTGACAGAGGCTTCAAACCCCCAAATTTCAGATTTCTAACATCTGCTCAATTGCATCATTTTGCTGATGCATATGAAGATGGTTACAGAATTGTTAGTTACCTATCATGTTAGTGCAAGATAACAAGGATCAGGTACATTGTGGATTTTCAATGGGAAAGGCCAGAGTGGCTCCACTAAAACCAGCCACTATCCCTCGAGTGGAGTTGATGGCTGCTACCGTAGCGAGCAGAATGGACACAATGTTGAAACAAAAGTTGCAGATGGAACTAACAAATTTCATAGTTTGAACTGATAACATCTCAGTGCTCAAATAGTTCAACAATAAAATGACAGGGTTTTGAACTTTTGTGACTAACAGAATCACTGAAATTGATAATCTCATGTCCAATACAGTGGAGACAGGTTAACACAATTAAACAATCCTTGCTGATCTGGCTTCCTGATGTTTGAAAGCTAAGTCTTTTCTGAAGAATGAAATATGGGTGTTCACCCTCAAAAAGAGTGGCCTCAAAATCTTGATAAACTAAAAGAAATTTTACCAGAGGACCCTGAAACAAGTAGTAAGACTGCAAAGGCTGTTCAGAGAATGTCTGAATGAAAGAATACAGTTACCTGCTTAATCCATTACTTCTCATCCTAAAATTGTTTGAATAGATGCTCAGATTTAAAAGATGGTTTCTGAATCGTAGCAGACAGAGCAAACAAATAAGTGATGTTCTTGTTCAATTTCAATCGGATAACATCCATCAAAATGATCTACCACAAAAAGAGTCAGGAGATCCTGAAGAATTGATTAATGCTGAGATGGAGATAATTGGTTTTGCGAGAGAAAGAGATTTGCAGATGACATTTCAAGTCTGATAAAAGGAATAATAATAAAAAGGAAAAAAAAAGTATCCCTGCTAATCTACCTCCTCCCTCCAAACAAGGGTTATCTGTATATATTGTAAATATGAATTGAATAACACCCCTCCAGACACCAGGCAGGGAATCCTCAGCGCATCCACACCATTTAAATCCTCAGATTATGATAATAATCCATGAATAGGCCCCACATCTTATCAAATTCAGACTTTGCATCTTTAATATTATATCTAATCTTTTCATTTTTAGTATTATTAAGATTAACAAGTAAAAGGTTTAACTACAGATCATGGATCATATCACAGAACAACATAATCACTTCAGAGAAGTTAAAAATAGCTTACCTAAGGGAATTTCACATAACTTTTGTACTCAATATTATTTTGGACACCGATCCCGCACCAGTTGGCTCAAGAAGACCTTTTTTTAAACGAAGCTGTGACCAGTTGAACGCTGAATCCTGGCGCTGAGTGGTACTGTACTCATTGTAAGATCAGTACTTTTTAACAGTTAGAATAGTTTGTTGTTGGTTTAAATTGAACATGTTTTAGTGTCATGTATAGAGCACTAACCTCCAGTCAATGCTGATTGCTTTTCATTGGTTAGTTTACTGGTACATCATTCTGATTTAATTGTTTAATTATCATAGTTGTAGAATTTGCTGTCCTGAACAAAATAAGTTAATGTAATAATTATGATTATTGTTCAAATAATATGATTTGATCAAAGTCTGAATTTGATTAGCATACCTTGTGTTAAGGGTTTTTGTTAAACAATAAAATATTTTAAAAGAATAAAAAGAGGGAATGAATATTAAAAGGACAAGTCCCATTCTGGAGAACGATGTATTAAGAGTTTGGCGGGGGTGGGGGTGGGGGGGGGGGGAGGGTGAATTGGCAGAGCAACAATGCCAGAAGAGATGAAACACCCTGTCATGCAGACCAAAGATCTTTACACCTCTGATTTGATTCTTCGACATATTCACAATGCTGTGGGCCATAGTGGTCGCAATCACATGTTATCCAATCTACCCAAAAAATGTTGGATTCCTGGGTATATCAGAAAAATTATGTCAAAATGTGTTGTTTGTTGGCGTATAAATACTCCTCCTGGACAACAGCCGATGGCAGATTTGCCCCTGGACAGAGTCTCTCCTGATGAACCTCTCGATGAACATATGTTGGAGCTGATTATTTTGGACCCTTTGGAGTAAAGTGTGGAAGGAGTGTTGTGAAATGCTATGGTGTTATTTTCCCATGTTTAGCCTTAAGGGCAATTCAGAATGAAGTGGCATCATCACTTGACACAGATTCCTTCATTAATGCCCTTTAGCATTTTATTGTCAGGCGCGGTCAGGTAAAAGAACGATGAGTTGACTTTGTGAGGGCTCAACACAAATTAAAGAAAGTGATTATGGACTAGAATCAGGATCAGTTCTTGATGTCTACCCCAGAAAAGAATTAATTGGATCTTCCTTCCCCCTTCTGGCTCATACCGCGGAGTAAATCAGTGCGAAACGATCTCAAATCCATCCTAGATGAACAAAATCTTAATGAGGTAGGTCTTTGGACAGTTCTATGTAAGTTGAAACCATCCTCAACAGTCATCCACATTAAGATTTCTATAGATCCAAATGATCTTGATCCACTTCTCCCAAATCACCTTTTGGTTCTTAAGACTAAGCCTTCATTGCCACTTGGTCCGTTTCAGAAGGAAGACATATATGTGAAGAACAGGTGGAAACAGGTGCAATTTATATTAGATTTGTTCTTCCACTGTTGTAGCAGCAACAAAAATAGTGTAAAATCAAGTGCAGTTTCACAGAGAGGCATGTCGTGATCATCATGGACAATTCAGTGCCTTGAAATTCTTGGTTGACGGGAAAGATTGTTGATACCATCCAGTACAAAAGTGGACTTGTACTTCAAGTTCGGATCAAGACTGGCTTTCTGTACAGATCAATTACCAAAATCTGTCTTTTACAAGAGGCTGAAAGCTTTGATAATTTATTTTCATTTTCTTTTGAAACTTAACTGATATATACTACTATGTACTATGTTTTATTTTTTTCTTGGTGATGATAATTATTATTTTTTAAACTTAATAATTAGGGACTGGTATTGTAAGGGTTAAAATATATTTAATGATTGCAAGCAAATTCTGTTTCTGGCTTTAAGATATTGTTTGCATATTTTTTGCTGTATCCTAGCAACATCTTTGTTTCAAGGATAGCTAGCTTTTCTTTGTTTGTTAAAAAGTTAAAGATGTTTCACTTTAGTTCCTTTGTTCTATGAAATGGAAGGAATTAGAATGTTCCAACAATTTTTATTGACCATCTAACAAAGCTTTAGCACCATCTAACAATCGTTAGTGGCTTGTAACAATATATACCAACTAATAATATTGTTAACCATGTTTAATATTGTTTAATAAACTTTGGAAAACTCAACTCAACTTTAGTACAGATTTGTTTGAACAAGTCATAGACATCAACAACTTTATTTGATTTTTAAAGCAACTATAAAGTCATTATTGCATAGTGTTATTAATGATTAAGTTGTACTAAACCTGGGTCTAAGGTCTTTTTATTTGACTCAGCAGTTGATACACTGTGTAGGTAATTGTGTCAAGAAGAGGCTATGAATCTTTGGGATTCTCCATATCAAAGGGCTACAGATGTTCTGTCACCGGGTATGTTCGAAACAGAGATCAAATGATTTCTGGATGTTGATGGAAGTAAAGGATATGGGGATAACACTGGAAGGTGAATTTAAAGTTAATCCAAAAAAGTGCTGGAGAAACTAAACAAGTTCTGCAGAGGCAAAGATAGGTTTGGTTCCTCTAATTTTAAAGTGGTCTCAATCAGGCAATTTAAAAGTAGATTAGCTGTATTCATATTCGATGGAGAACATAAATTTGAAAAGCTAGCTGGTTAACTTCTGATATGTCTTTATCAGTTAGACCATTTTGAGGATATTATCATCATATTCCACCTGGAGTTGGAAATCAAAATTGATCTTGATTATTTGGACTCTATCAATAATGGTGATCATTTTGGATGGTAGGTGGTGACTAGCATGTATGTCACTGGACATTAGATACCACTCCAGTGTAAGGAGGAGAATGTAAAAATAAAGAATGGGGTAAGAAAAGCAAATGCAAAGAATGAATGAATCAATTAATAAATTTATTGTCACGCGTTCCAAAATACTATGAAGCTTATGTTTTGTGTGAGGGAATCCAACAAATATAGTAGGAAGTGCAACAGCAAAAAATAAGATGAATAGATGAAACAACAGATAGGGAGTAAAGAGGGCAGGGTATCAAGGTATGGATAAAGTACAAAAACATAGTGCAGTGATAGATAAAGTATACAGAAGTTATAAATTACATCGCAAGGGCATCATCTTTTCATTATTCATTTTATTTCTCATGGGTTAGGAGAGCTTGCTTTTAACTCAGAAGAGTTAAAGAGACCAACTTGGTGTGATTGAGAAACATACTAATTCTGGTAAATACTGATGACAATATTACCTCACAGACAATTAACACTCTTGTAAATGACCCTGTTTCATCTTTAGCAATGTGTTAACACCTTTATGGAAAGAACAAGAAAGAAATTATATGTAGGTATGAAAAAAAATCTGTAATTATCACCCATAGCAATTTCAAGGCTAAATAAAGAGGGGGAATAGAAAGGTTCAGAGACATCTAAATTTACAGAGGAATAGCCAAAGCTGTGGAATTAGCTAAATTTATGTTATGATTTGAGCAAAAGACTGAAATTCCATTTTGGGTGTTTGATGGTGGAGTCCTGGTTAAGTTAACAATCCAGAGATTTGCAGCTGAATCTCAGCATGGCAGCTTTGGAATTTAAAAGTAAAAAGCAGATTTTTTAAAAAATGGTGATCTGGTGATGTAGTACAGTAATAGGCCCTTCCAGCCCAAAAGCCAACACTGCCCAAGTACACCCATGTGACCAATTAACTTACCAATTCCCTCTGCCTTTGGAACATGGGAGAAAACTGGAACACCCAAAGGAAACCTATGTGGTCATGGGGAGAACGTAGAAAGTTCTTACAGACAGTGGTGGATTTGAACCCAGTTCGCTGATGCTGTAATAGTGTTGTGCTAGCCACTACACTAACTATGTCACCCTTTCATATTGATAATTATCAAACTGCCATCTCTGACCAGTTTGGTTAGATGTGATTATAGACATACTACAATCTGTTCACTTCCTGACATGGCGACCCAACATACTTAGTTGCATCATTATTCTGTATTAGATCAAGAAATCCTGGTGTCAACCTGGGCACTGAATTTGAATATGACCAAATCATGCCCAGTTTTTGTCATGAATAACAGGAAGGATATAAACAGTATAGAGAGAGTGCAGAAGATATTTACGAGCATGTTGCCATGGTTTCAGGCTTTGAGTTACAGGGAAAGGTTGAGCAGGCTAGGACTTTATTCCCTGGAGTGTAGAAGGTTGAGGGGTGATTTGATAGAGGTATTCTGAATTATAAGGGGGATGGATAGAGTCCATGTGGATAAGCTTTTTCCACTGAGAGTGGGGGAGATTCAAACAAGAGGGCATGGATTGAGAGTAAAAGGGAAAAAGCTTAAGGGAAACATAAGGGGGAATTTCTTTACGCAGAGGGTGGTGGGAGCATGGAATGAACTTCCGGCAGTGGTGGTAGAAGCGAGATCGATGTTACTATTCAAAGAAAGGTTGGATAGGTATATGGACAGGAGAGGTGTGGAAGATTATGGGCCAAATGTGTGTCAGTGGGACTAGGTGGGAGAAGATGTTCAGCATGGACTAGTGTTACGAGCCCAAAGGACCCCAAAACCCAGCAGCAATAGACATTCATCAAGACAAGTAGTTACTTAAACAAATATTTACCACTTAGGAAAGTTCTTGTAGGGTTTGCAGAGAGAGATTTGTTGTTCCAGGATGTCCACAACTGATGTACCACCATTAGTCAACTCAATGTCTCGCTGATAAAATTGCCCCATCAGAGTTCTCCAGTTGATAACCTCTTTCTTACAGGCTAACACTGAGTTCCTTTCTGTTCCACTTATTCCAAGAGAAACATCAGACAGATAACACTTCCAACCATCCACTGCTCTGGGGCTTTCTGTTTCCCACCAGGTTTTCCTGGCTTGTTTTAGCCATGACTGTACAGTCACTTGCAGTGTCACACACACACACACACTGGCTGAGAGAGCTTGTTTCTCTCTCTCTCTCTCTCTCTCCCTCTCCCCAACTGCCAACTGCCAGAAAGCCCATGTGACTCACTTTCAAAAAACCCCACCTACTTCAGCAAACCACAGGAGTTCTCCCTCTTGGTCAAGCTGTTCTCTTAGGTAAACAAAACCTAGAAGTGACCATTCTGTGAGCATTCTATAGGTGCTTACAAACAGCCAGTTTTGTCTCCTCCAAGACAATGGTCTACTCATTTCATGACATCATTTCAATTAGCACCTACTTGTGAAATGTGCATAAAATTCTCCAAAGTTTCTGCAATGTTACTGAATATGAATTCTTTGTATTTCAAATAAGATCTGGTTTAAAATGTGTGTATGTATGTAACCTACTCTAATTTTACCAAATTTCTCCCAATATTTATCCTTTTCACCAGTATGGCCAAACTAGATGGGGCAAGTTTCTGTGCTGTAAATGGTTATATGGTTATACTTAGCACACTTATGTTTTATCAAGCTGTTTAATTTTCTGCAGTCTGTAGGTGAAGGGGTCATATCTAAGAGACAACTCCACAGACCCCTTATCACAAACATTGACTATGTACTGGGAGGACAGATTCATCAGAGATGGCAGTATGGTGGAACATGGTATGTGCGTGTGAGTGCCAACCCCAAGGGGTCCTCAGCATTGATATTAGGATCCATTGAAGTCTCCTGGCATCAGATCAATCATGGATAATGGAAACATCTTTCTGATCTCCACAGTGCTCTCCCTCAGCTGCTGAGGAAGTATCCCTCCAGGTTGAACAACACTTGGAAACGGCATGGAAAGTAGCAAGGACACAGAGTGTATTCTAGGTGGAGGGTAGGGGCTTCAATGTCTGTTGGTGGGACCAACCCTGTGATGGTGGTGTATAATTATTCTGTGGTCATTGGTCCACAATGTGTGTCTCCTGGTTATGTGTATCTCAGGTCTGTGGCAGCCAGTTAGTGAAATGACACAAGGGATAGATCTACCTGGGGTTGCCCTCACCTATTCTGGATGTGGTTAATGCACAAACCTGGCAGAGACATAACTCAGTCTTCAGACAAGGTCACCTTTTACAGCACTGTGGCATCGTGATTATGCAGAAAGGGAGGGCAGAGCTGGCAGCTGAAGACAGGGTGTCAATGAGGCTTTTGGAACTATTACAACAGCAGAAAGCTACACCACCACCATGTGTAAGCTCATGGCTTAGTATATCCATCACTCTATCATTGCCATTAAAGTGGGAAGACAGACTTGTCTCAGTGAAGAACAGAAGATCATGGCAAAGGAAAAGCAAGGCATGGGCGATAATGACAAGGCTGAAGCACCTAAAACTGTTTAGCTCCAAGTGCCAATTAGATGATCCATCTTGCCTTCCTCCTGATATCACCTTTAACTCTGAAGCCGGTTTCCACCCAACTCAAGTGCAATTAAGAGATTGCTGAGATCATAGTAAAACCTTTGGCAATTGGCAATCTCCAGGCTGAAATGCAGAAGTCTTCCACTCAGATTTAGCACTGCCTCTGGCCAGCAAGCAGACACAACACTGACAAACTGGAGAAAACTGTGCAGTGGGAAGGCTCAAGGATGGTGCAGTCTGCTTTTAGTGCATCTGTATGAGTTAGGAGACTGCTGTGTTTGGAATGTATTTCATGCACCCTTCAGGCAGAGACTATTCTGGATACTTTTCATTTCCTATGGATTTCTATTAGAATAATCCCTTCTCCCGCATATCTCTGGAAGCTAAAAGATGTTGGTGAAAGCTTCTATCATTCTGATGCCATATAACACATTCTGGACCTTGTTATGCCTTTCTGTAAAGGCCAACTGGTGATAAGAAGGCACCTTTGCTGTCAAGCTCTGTTCAACACTTGCTGCTGTTTGCTGATATGCACGAGTGACTCGACAGACATAACTTGCAAGCAAAGAACTGCCTTGTTTCTGTAAATAAAAGGCAACATTTTATAACACGGGTTCCACAAAAGATATTGCAAACTAGTGTTTGCCAAATCCTTACTTGCTAGTTTATTGAAATATGAGATTGTGAATTCTCTAAATGCTTTTCTTAGGGAAAAGTGATTACTCCGCATAGTCTCTGTCCGAAAAAAAAACAAATGAAAGGATCGGACCCATTTCTTTTCATTGAGGCATTCCTTCATTAGTTAGCTCATTAAAGGAAACATAAACATTTTATTTTCAGACCAACCTTACAGAAGTTTAAAGAAGAGTTCTAAATAAGAGAGAGAGAGACATTGTGATTTGGAGAAAGATCTCCAGAGCTTTGGTCACATTGCTGAAGGAACCATTGCTCAGAGAACCAAAGAAAACAGGTTGCAGACAAAAGGCCAGAACTGGGAAAACAGACCCCAACAACATTCGTGATCTTGCAACCAAATTTTGAGAAATTTGTAGTGATGACTATAAGCAAACCAATGATTTTTAAGTACATTTTCATGGTAATTCTTTAAAAGATTTGTAATATGCTTATTAAAGTGAAAATAAACCATAACAAGCATTGGGTTGTGGTTCATTAGGTATGTGCAGTTTACATAATTATTTTCTCTGATTATCCTATTGTCCTGAGGCAAACTGGTATTTTAGATTATAAAAAGTGCAAATTTCACTGGAATAGAAATGAGACAGAAACAAAGGCGCATTTTCTCATTGTCTATTTAGTGCTCCTAAGCAAGTGTTGGTCTTTTAAATTGAATTCTTAATGTACTCATATATTAATCAAACATGAGACTAATGTTCTCCTTTTTGGATATAGACTGGCTCAACTTAGTAAGTGAAATTCACACCTCTCGGCTACTAGTTTTTGGATTTCACTCTCCAATTTTCAATACATAAATGAAGCTGAATCCCTGCTCGTTATAAAGGAAGTGCTGAATCTTTGCAGTTGACACCTCTTAGTGTAAGACTTGGAAACCCCATGGCACTACTTGTATGAAGATGGCTTTACCAATGTTGATTGTTTCTTTTGCTGAATCTGGGACTTTTTTGTGCTCAATTTGCCTCCAGTTACACAGACAGACATGATTACCCTTCCCAGAGATATTTGCTGTAAGTCAGCCTGAAAATTCATCTGGATCAGCTAAGGTGGTAAATATAGGCATTTGGTGAAATGTATTATTTTTTTGCCATTGCTTTCTGCAATCGCATCAGGCAACTTGCATCGTATTCTTTCTTTTTAAATATTTTTATTGATTATCATAGAAGACTACATAAAAATTGACAATTACATAGTAATCATTTGTATACAAGTAAACACACATTTTTTTAAAAAAAGTATATAAAAATACATCAATATTTACTTGTAATACCTCAAACTATTGATAGAAATGATGAGGAGACAAAATAAAAAAAAAACCTAAAAACTACCATCTAAACTTAATCTAATCTAACCCTTCCCTCTAATCAAGGCTACCTTAATAATAAATAATTAAAAAATCAATAATATGGAACCACTGATGACCCCCCCCCCCGCCCACTTCGAGAACAGGCAAAGAATCACTTGAACATACAGTAATTATTAATTCTTCCAATTAAAAAAAATTCTAAGAATGGGCTCCACAATTTTATAAATTGAAACATTCTATCTTTAATATTATATCTAATTTTGTTTAAACTTAAATAGGACATTACATCATACAGCCACTGTGTATGAGTAGGGGATGAATCACCTTTCCATTTAAAAAAAATAGCTCATCTGGCTATCAATGTGGTAAAAGCTAAAACTTTTTCCTGAGATGCCTATACTGAAGCTTCTTCTACTGATGTAATATGCAGTGTGTTGCTTCACTTAGAAGGACTGTTTGGAGCCCAGAATGATGGTGAGGGAAGAGGTGAAGCATCTCCTACTGTCACAGGGGTAGTTACCAAGGGAGTGAGTGGTGGGAACTGCCAAAATGTTTGGCCTGGAAGTCAGCCTGAAGAAAACTGAGGTCCTCCATCAGCCAGTTCCCCACCATGACTACCAGCCCCCCCACATCTCCATCGGGCACACAAAACTCAAAACGGTCAACCAGTTTACCTATCTCGGCTGCACCATTTCATCAGATGCAAGGATCGACAATGAGATAGACAACAGACTCGCCAAGGCAAATAGCGCCTTTGGAAGACTACACAAAAGAGTCTGGAAAAACAACCAACTGAAAAACCTCACAAAGATAAGCGTATACAGAGCCGTTGTCATACCCACACTCCTGTTCGGCTCCGAATCATGGGTCCTCTACCGGCACCACCTATGGCTCCTAGAACGCTTCCACCAGCGTTGTCTCCGCTCCATCCTCAACATCCATTGGAGCGCTTACACCCCTAACGTCGAAGTACTCGAGATGGCAGAGGTCGACAGCATCGAGTCCACGCTGCTGAAGATCCAGCTGCGCTGGATGGGTCACGTCTCCAGAATGGAGGACCATCGCCTTCCCAAGATCGTGTTATATGGCGAGCTCTCCACTGGCCACCGTGACAGAGGTGCACCAAAGAAAAGGTACAAGGACTGCCTAAAGAAATCTCTTGGTGCCTGCCACATTGAACACCGCCAGTGGGCTGATAACGCCTCAAACCGTGCATCTTGGCGCCTCACAGTTTGGCGGGCAGCAACCTCCTTTGAAGAAGACCGCAGAGCCCACCTCACTGACAAAAGGCAAAGGAGGAAAAACCCAACACCCAACCCCAACCAACCAATTTTCCCTTGCAACCGCTGCAATCGTGTCTGCTTGTCCCGCATCGGACTTGTCAGCCACAAACGAGCCTGCAGCTGACGTGGACTTTTTACCCCCTCCATAAATCTTCGTCCGCGAAGCCAAGCCAAAGAAGAAGAGTGGTGGGAAGGTAGGAGTTGGTCGAGGAAGTCGTGGAAGGAGCTGTCTCTGCAGAAAGGCTGAGGGGAGGAGAGGGGAAGATATGTCTAATAGTGGCATCACATGGTAGGAGGTGGAAATGGTGGAGGGCCATATGTTGGATGTGGAGGCTGGTGGAATGATAGATAAGAATAAGGGGAATCCTGTCCTTGTTAGTATGGGGCGGAGGGAGCTAGGGAAGATGTATGAGTAATAGAGGATATGTGGATGATGGTTGAGCTGATGGTAGAGGGGAAGAAGGAGGACATCTTGGATAATCTTGCATGGAAGGAGCAGATGAGGCGGAGATGGAGGAATTCCAAGAAAGGAATGGAATCCTTGCAGGGGACATGATGTGGAGAGATATAATTGTGATAGTTATGGGAGTTGATGGGTTTGTAGAAAATGTCTGTCGAGAGTTCGACCCCTAAGATAGAGACAGAGAGATCGAGAATGGGGACATTGTTGCTAGAGATGGACCAAGTGAATTTGAGGACAGGGTGGAAGTTGGTAGCAAAGTGAATAAAGTCGACGAGCTCATCATTGGTCAAAAAAGCTGCAATAGGCCCCTCATTTTGGAGAACATCAATGTCAACATGCTTTGGACAGATGCTCAGATCAGTCAAGAGTATGTTTCTCTGTGTCATTCTGAGCCACAAAGACAGGGATCAGTGTTTAATTCCATGCCTGTATATAGACAGTTGAGCAAAAGTAAGGGCATTGGATCCATCAAGGAAATTTTGAGACCAAGAAATAGGGAAGAGAAATTGAGCAAAAATTCACAGTGCTTGTGCATGGATATAAACTTTACCCTGCAGCAGAACCTCAGTCCTGCATTTAGTTTTTGAAAAAGTCTCTGTAGTAAGAGAACCATCACTCACTATGGAGGGAATGAGGTGAAAATGTGCTTGACTGGTACCAAGATGATGTTTTGCTTTATGAGGATCAATTGAATCGACAGGGGCTGTGTTCTCCAGAAAAGAGTGAGAGGAGATCTCAATGACATGCGCAAAATACTTTAAGGCTCTGAACCCATGCTATCTCACTTTGACTAATTTTGTGAGGCTTTATCAAGACAGCCATGAACAAGTGTGTCCCCTCCCAATTGTTCACGTTGTTCCCTAACCAGAAGCCCTGGATGAACAATGAAATCCAGACCCTGCTGAGAGCCAGATCACAGGCATTCAAGTCTGGAGATCCCGAGCACTCTACAGGAAGCAGGTATGACCTACAAAAAAGCCAACTCCCGGGCAAAGAATGGGAACAAGGAAGTATATCAGACACCTGTGGCTGGGCCTAAATGACATAACCTGCTACAAAAACAAATCTGGTGCAGTCGGAGACAGCAAAGCTTCACTTCCTGATGAATTCAATGGCTTCCATGCCTGATTTGACCATCAGAACAGGGAAGAACCCTCATGTCCACTGATGATCCTCTCCTGTCTGTATCCGAATATGATGCACAGACTGCCTTCAGGAGAGTGAATCCAAGGAAAACATCTGATCTAGATAGCATACCTGGCTGAGTACTGAAAACGTGCTGATCAACTTGCCAATATATTCATGGATATCTTCAATGTCTCACTGGAATCAACCTGCTTCAAACAGGCCTCAATTGTACTGGTGCCCAAGAAGAATGTGGTTATCTGTCTAAAGGACAACTGACCAGTGGCACTCAGCTCCTGTCTGAGCAGTGATACGGATCCATTCCAATTTGCCTACCACAGCAACAGATCGACACATCTAACCCTAACCCATATACCCACCACTCTTTACACTCCCTTTAAAACGTCCCCTCTCACATGAAATCTATGCCCTCAAGCATGAAGCTCCCTTACCCTTGGGAAAAAAACTATTTACCTCATTAATACCCCTCACAATTTTAGATACCTCTATAAGGACCCCGTCAGCTTCCTGCATTTCAAGGAGGAAAGTTTCCATTTATCCAGCATTGCCTGATCTTTCAAGCCCACAATCTGGTAACATTCTTGAAGATTTAAAAAAACTCAAATTATTTATTTTTTTAATTAAAAAAAAATTAGACATACAACATGGTAACAGGCCATTTTGGCTCATGAGTCTGTGCCTCCTCATTTACACCCCATTAATCTACACCCCTTGTTCTGCATTCTTTCCAGCTGAATGACATATTTCCTGTAACTGGTTGACCAGAATTGCACACAGTGCATTCTCACCATGTCTCACATGTCATTTATTGTTCATTTTAATGTTTATATTGAATCCTAAAATCCTCAAATCCTCAGTATCATAAAGCTGTACTGAGAGGTGCTTACTTCTGCATAGTTTGTTTCAAATCTTAAAATTGCTTTTAGGTCAGTCTTAATTCAACAGGTTATTGGATAGTATATCTGAATTGACAAATTTAACAGGCAAAAACTGATAGTGCAGTATAAAGAGAAATCAATAGCAATATCCCATGAGCAGATTTTAGGACATACTTATACACCTTCAAATTCCTGTTGACTGAAAGGGTCAATTCAGGGACTTAACTATCAGTCATTTGAGGTCCACATAATTGCATTGATCACTGATTTTTAGCCTGCTTTCCATGAAGATTATACAGTCACATGAGCAGTTGAGGAAGGGGCTTCCAACAATCTTTTTGGCAACCACTAAAGTCTTTAAACAAACCATAATAATCCTTTATCAAGCTCATCTCCATGGTTTAGCAATGCCATAGTGGATAATCATGTCTGGCAACTCAGCGATGTTTGCTTTTCAAGAGTCCCTCTGCTATTGTTACAATGGAAAGCTGCAGAGTGGAAAGTCTTTACTGCACACATCCCTCAAACATAGATGCACAATAGTAATTCCATTTTGCAGCATGATCTCCATAGTGGCAAAGAACTGGGGCAACGATTCATTGCATTGAACTTATAGCAGTGTGTAATAGGTCATTGAACTCGATTGGTCAGTGTTGGCATTGATGCTTCACACTGGCCTATTCACTTCATTTCTTCCTGTTATCATATCCTTCTACTCCCTCGTGTACTTATCCATCTTCTTGAATTCATCTCTGCTACTCATGTTATTGTACTATTAAGACATAATTCAGACAACATTACAGCTGCACAGTCAAATTTTTCACCTTAAAAGCTGTCTGAACAGAATGGATGATACTTGCCATATCTTGGAGAATTCAGCTACTTAATGGCAGATTTCACTTTTCATTTCAAAGAACCGCACAACTCAACTAACACTTCACTATGCTTAAGGCCTGAAAAATACAGCCCTACACAAGTGTTGGTACATCTGCCAAATGGATCATTCTGCTGAAAGACTGGTGGAGAATTAAACACATGTTCAGAGAGCAGCAGAACTGTCTCTAGAAAGGCAGAATCACATTATTGTAGGATTAACGAATGGTGTTGCAGTATTTTGCCTGTGTTATCCCCTTTGTAGATACAGATAATACTTTCAAGTCTTTCCCCATTGATCTGTATTTTATTTCCCTTCAAATATTTATTCACTTTTCTTTTGAGCACCATAATTGGATCCAGTTCAGGTTTTGTATTCCAGTTCACAACAATGTTCTAAGTAAAGTGTTCTCATTCCCTTTGGTTTTCATGCCAATCACCTTAAATCTGTTCCAAAACAGTTTCTCCTTCAGTAAATGAGAACACTAAATTATTTTAACTTCAATATTAACTCTTAATCTTAGTTTCTTTTGCTTAATTTCTATCATACTCTTTAGTTTATTGTTGTTTTTGCAAACTATCTACATCTTTGATCTCTATAAAGTCCTCTCAAGGTCAAAATTTAAAGAGGGGGATGCAGACTGAATAGTATACTCTATCCACTAATAAACTCAATCTCTCTGTCAATAAAACCATGAATCCAAAATGTTTTCTGTATATTTGCTCCACTCTGTCCTGCCATCCTAGAACACTTGCGCAAATGTATTTGGGGGGCACAAGAGACTGCGGATGCAAGAAAATTGAATATAAAAAATACTGCTGGAGATTCTCAGCAATAATGTTGCAATATTTTGTCTGTTACCCCTTTGTAGATACTGATAATACTTGCAAGTCTTTCCACATAGAATGCAGTGTTTCTGCCCAAAACCAACAATTCCACACCCCCCCCCGTTCCCCTCCTCTCCCCCCCCGCCCCCCGCCCCCCCCACCGATGCTGCTTGGTCTGCTGTGCAAATGTATTGCAACCTCTCTATCTCTGCACCCGTGACTATTAAATGTTATATGGATCGGTGGACCTTTTCTCCTCCCTCTCAAAAGGTTTCACTTCACCTAATAGTGTCTATGAAGTTAACAGAACCAAATTTTGTAAGCTTGCCAGCAGAAGTAGTATGTGTGGTTATCATCATTTAGCTTGATTTGGGCCACGGATTAGACTAATTTCTGGACAGTGATGTCTATTGATTTCCATGAGTGGTTTCGTATATGTCTGGTGCCTTACATGCATTAAAGTTAACTACTTTGCTCATTTTGGCATCCTTCAGTTCTCATTTCTTTTGGTGTGTTTTTAGATCCTTCCAGCTTTTTTGGGGTAAAATGACTGAACAACATTCTTCCATCTTTGCCATACCGTCAATCCACTGCCACACTATGTATCAGAAAGCAACTCTTTTGAGGCTTCACAATGAGTTGCATGCTTCTCTGATGAAAGCTGTGTTCTGCATTTGGTTCAATTAAAGCACAAGTACATCTATTGCTGAACCGATCCATTTACAGGATATGGATCTGATTTCCTCAAGAAACATTCTTTGCAAGACTACAAAGTTTTCTGATTAATAGTGTGGTAATTTCAATAAGTACATACTGAATATATTTGCCTACTTTTTAAAGTTCATACAAAAAGCTTTAGAGAAATTTTAGGATTTTTACACAACAATGGGGAGAACCAACTTTACTGGAGCGTTCCTTGTAATTAATTGAATGAAAAAAATTGAACTTTGTCATGGAATTGAGTATTTGGTTCATGCTTCTTCCAAAGTATAAAGGATGATAGAAATCCCACTTGATCATTCAATTGTCATCCACATAAAATACAAGAGTTTAGTTGAAATGTTGAATTGTTTCTTCTTGTCATGTGTACAAATGTGCAGTGAAAAAGACTTTTGCATGCAAAATAAAACAAAAGTACTGAGTGTTTACAGAAAAAAGTGTTATTCAAACTGCAAAGAGCTGCAGTCAGATGGGCTTGTGAGATCAAAAAATCATCCTTTATGTAAGTGAGTTTGGAAATTGGAAGGAGTCATTGGGGAAATGCTGAATTTTATTTTCCTTCTGAAGAAGTAAACATGTAGCTGGTAGTAGTGTCAGTGTGGTTGGACCAGGACAATTTGTGCCTGATATTTATGCCTAGGAACATAAAGCTTTCAACCATCTTCACCTTATCACCTTGGTACCTACTTTGTAGGTTAGTCTACATATTTCATCATGAAGGAAGAATGTCTCCCAGAATGCTTTGAAATGACAATGAACAATGTCTCTCAGTTGTTGTTTTGCAAAGAAGATTTCACCTCAACACAGATGAACTGTTTGTGAAAATTAGATATGGGAGGAAATAGTCCAAATAAATAAGATAGCCTCCAGTTTAAAGTGAATTGGAGCTTTGTCACCACTACATTTTAATCTAATGGACAGAGTGAATATTGAAATTGAATTATTCACAGAGAACACAGGAGGCTTTTTTTTTGTCACGAGGAAAAGAAAATTAGGATTTTTTTATCTGAACGACTGCATTCATAAATAAACTGCAGTGAAGTACTTAATTGAATGAATTGCAGATCTCTTAATATGTGTAGAGCAGCTTAAAATTAGAATCATTTGTCTGAGTACGATCAGCTGAATTCTGCTAAAAACCTTATCAAGTGCACTCGGCTGCTTATTAATCTATTACTTTATTTTCTTCCCCAGCTTATTCAACAAATGGGCATTTTCTGAGAACCTTTTTATAATGGCACAACATGAGACTAATTAAGTGAATGCTATCTTTTGAAACCACATAATATAATTCATCTCTGTTTTGCACACATCTCCAGACAATAGGTGGTGGAAAAAATTTGACCCCTTTTCATTGGTCAGGTGATTGTGTGATGTAAAGCTGTTTGTTGGGTCGATGGCACTGGAGGATTGAAGTGCAGTTGCACCCAATATGTTCAAGTGGTGGACCATCGATTTTAGAAAAAAAATCACATTTTTAAGCTTTGTATTTAAACAGCTGTTCCAATAAGTAACGGTATCTGCTGCTCTGAGGGATGATGTCAATCATGTGTGCGCTTTGAGGTAATGGAATCCATTAATAACAAGGCCCTTCATGGCCACTTTCAGGCCAATTTTAAGCATTCTGTATGGATTCTACATTAAGCAACATACCCACACATTTGTTTTGTTCACATGTTCAACACAACTAGCAAAAAGTAATGAAATAGGATTTTATGTTATCGGCAGATAATTTGTCTGTGAAGTGGAACTGCTTTCTAAACGTATGCAATAACTAACACTGGTCACTGATTACCTCAAGTGATGCTGTTACCAAGATGCTGTGAATTACACATGCACACTGTCGTTCATAGTTTGCACTGTTTTAATTTCAGCTGTCACCAAAGTCAACATGATCATGTGATTGTGACTTAACAAGATAACTTGAAATGACATTATACCATCTCAACAGGCTGGATTGTCACTATTTCATGTCAGAATTTGAAGAGATAAAGAACAAGAAATGCTGTATATGCATGCTACAAAATAGCCCATTAGCCAAGAGAAAACCATTTAATTTTAAAGGATGGATGTCACTGAGCCCAGATCTTAACATACACGTGAAGATCTTTGATACAGCACTGATTTTAGAAGGAATATTAAAAGATAGCCTAAAAAAATTATGTTCAACATATCTACAGTACAATGCTGGAATGCTAAGAAGATACCATAGTAATGAGGGAATAGGGGGTGAGGGAGGGTTGGGGATCAAGAAGGCCTGAGTATTTATGACAAGGAAGATGGAAAGAAGGAAAACCCTAATGAAAATCAGCTTGTAAAAACAAGCACAGTCAGTATTGGCAAACACGCACAGAGTTTGATAGATACTTTGGCCAAATGTTTTGTCTCAGTGCAAATATTTAAATAGTTTTTGGACCAGAAATTACCAAGATCAAGGCATGGAGTAAATGATGAACGGGCTTCATTGTGGGTTAAAGCTGTAATTATCTTCCTTTCTGTTGCAGGCAATATTACAAAGTCTTTCCAAAATATTAATGATATATGGCTCTCTATACAAAGACTATCATTTTCTCTTATATTCTACTTTAATGAAAATTCTTACGATATATCTTAGGACAGATGAAATATTACTGCACTCATTTGATAGTTGAGTACCTCATGGTGATAAGACATAGGAGGAGAAATAGGCTATTCAGCCCATCAAGTCTGCCCCACCATTCAATCATGAACTGATCCACTTTCCCACTCAGCCCCACTGCCTAGCATTCTCCCCCATAACCTTTGGTATCCTGGCTAATCAAGAACCTATCAATCTCTGCCTTAAATACACTCACATATTAACTCCACATTCTTTCCCAGTTCCAGATTGATGTTTCATTCGCAATACTGCAGCCTGGACTTTCAGAATACCAATTGTTCGGATCAAAATTTTCATCTTTCAAGGCCAAAGTCTTACCTCAAGTTAAATTTGCCTCGATTGATTAATTAGCCATTTCTGAATTTGACTCACATTACAAAATTTTAATGTCGGTCATAGAAATAATTGAAAAATTAAACTGAGGCACATTAGGACGATTCTGAGGGGCAAAGCATTTTAGAAATATTAGGGTCGATTTACATGTTGTCCAGCTAGTGGATCTAACATCAGACTTGGCAACTTGCTGTCATCTCAGCACCTTCGTACATGCTTGAAGAAAAAGTAGCCTCAACAAAAAATCTTAGAATCCCAATTGTTATACTAAATTACAAATTGCAGAGTTTGTGCTATGTACACTCCGACTATTTGCACTAAAGGAGAAAGTATTCCTTAATGGAGAGTGGGATAGTCTCATGAAATGGCTTGGGAAAATGAGGCATCTATATAAAACAACATGGGAGACATGGGAGCAAAATGGGCTATTCAGCAGTGGGCAAAGTCTTTCATCTGTAAATTAAAGAAGTGCCCTTTCCTTTCTTTATTGAAGAAAGAGGAATACAACATTAGTAAAATAATTTTTTAATGACTTCAAGTGGATAAAATGCAAAGTGAACATTTTTAGCTCTTTTCTATGACATTAGTATGGATTCTTACCTGTTCAAATATAGTCATATCATTTTTAGAGAGTCATTGATATAAGGAACTGGTCAGTTGTTTGTGTACAGTGGAGTGTTACTTGAAAAGCTTTTTCCTTACAGGGAGAGAGCGAGAGAGAGAGAGAGAGAGAGAGAGAGCGAGAGAGAGAAATTACAGTCATGCAATCAAAAGATCTGGGAAGGCAAAACTCATGATATGGGAAAATTAAAAGGAAATCTAATGACTGGAAAGTGAAGGCTGAGACAAAGAATCTTTAAACAAGAGACCAAAATGGAATTGGAAGTAATGCATTTGAGCCAAGAGTGGCATGAATGAATGTGCAATTACACTCACAACTGCAGAGAGCACATGATGCAAAACTGATTAGCAAATGTTTATCTTGGTTTTGAATAGAGAATGTGGAGGAGCAACAGGAGGAGAACAGCTAATCCCAGAGATTTCATGTGGACACATTAAGAGATCTGGCTCTATTTGATCTGTTGGATCAAGAAGTCATATTTTTTCACATGTGCAAAGTTGAAAGATTTTTGATAAGCCACTCATAACCAGGTTATATATCTGTCAATAACTTTTATATAGAGCTCAGCTTCAATAGGCTATCCAATTTTGCTCCTGGAGATTTTCAGGACAACACATGTTCCTTTATAAGATAGAGACTGCTTCATTATAATTTTTTATATCAATTATACATTACACCCCAGAAATTGAGTAAATGGAGATGAAATTTATCAGATGAATCCTTTAGATGTGCTAAAGAAATGAGAACATTTCTTCATTCTATGTGGCCTTGTTCGAAAGTTAATCCTTTTTGGGTGTCCATTAGTAAGTTTTTACAACACCTCACGGGTGTGATTTTTCTGTTAAACCCTGAATTATAGGAAATTTTGAAAGTATTACACCTGTTACCTTTGTCAGATTCTCAATTGAAATTTGTTAAATTAGCTTTAGTAATAGCAAGGAAATGTATTGCTGTAACCTGGAAATTTGATGTTTCATTAAGAAAGATGGGATACTGAGACACAAAGTTGTATCCCGTTAGTTTCAGAGGAACTGCACATAAGTGTGCCCCACCTTTCTTTGAACCTTCTTTCTGACTTTGGACATTTAATCTCTATTTAATAACAGATATGTTGTTTTGCAGATAGATTTACAAGTGCAACCTTACACTTCTGTGAACTCTGAAGTCATTGTTTGATTTTCCACCCTGCTTCAGACTTTGAATTCTGTGAGCATGTTGAGAAGCAAAGTTAAAGGTTCCATTTATTGTCACATAATAATACATAAAATATGATATATTTCAACTTTTGTCTTTCTTAAGGCAAATAAAGAGTCACCAGAAGCATTTCCCAGTGCCACTACCAATAGGAGAAAGAGAAACAAAAGCGAGTCCCTTCAGTGACACTGAGTGTCCGTGGATTCCCCTCCAGTCCTCACACAGTCTCTGTAACTGGACAGACTCCTGTTCAAACCATTGGCCACACAAGCTCCAAGTCCAAACCTCCGATATGTTCGGGAAGTTCTCGGTGCCTCAGGACTTTCAGCAGCACTTTTTGCCCTTAGCATCCTTTTGAAACCCAGTTCTGAAAACTGGCTCCCATGAGCCAATCTCCAGCATCCCACAGACTGTGTAGGTCCTACGACCACAAGGTGCCAGCAGCCAGCAGGCTGTGTGGGTCCTTCTGTCACTGACATTACGAAAATAGGCATTTTAATGGAAATAGCATGTGTGTGGTGGGGTGGGTTATTGTTGAAGATGGAAAGGTTCTTAGCACCTCATCTTAGAAGATTTGTCATTTACCATCAATATGTTACTCAATTAAGTTAAGTCAAGACAAGTTTATTGTCATCTGATTGTACAAATACAACCCAATGAAACTGCATTCTCTGGTTCTTAGTACAAAAACATGTAAATGTACAACCAGACATATAACACACACATAAACAAATAATACATATGCAGGACAAGTATTTCATCTATACAAATAAATAAATCTTGTTTTGTATATATGAGATTCTCAAATGGTTAGTGTGAGCAGTTCCTTTGGTCGTTCAGTATTCTCTCTGCTTGTGGGAAGAAACTGTTCCTCAGCCTGTATACTCTGATACTCCTGTATCACTTCCTCAATGGAAGCAACTGAAATATGGTGTGTGCTGGGTGGAAGGGGTCTTCATTGATTTTGTGCGCCCTCTTCAGACAACAATCCTGGTAGATCAAGTCAATAGGGAGGGGTGGGGAGGAGGGAGACTCTAGGCATCCTCTCTGCTATTCATGGTCCTGTGGATTGACCTCTGATCCATTTCTCTGCAGCAACCAATAGACCTCCAATAGAAGGGTGACATAATGGTGGCCGGTAGCCTTGCCTGCTTCAGTGTTCTCATAAAGTGCAATCACTGTAGCGCCTTCCTGACAAGTGAGGAGATATTGAGTGTCCACATTAGGTCACTGGTTAAGTGAACGCCAAGAAACTTGATGCTCTCCACTCTCTCTGCTACAGAGTTGTTGATGTGTAGTTGAGGATGGTTATTCCTGGTTTTCCTGAACTCCATAATTATTTCCTTCATCTTATCTATGTTGAGATTCAGGATGTTACTCTCACATCATTTCACAGTGTTAATGACACCTCAGTCGGCATGGGTTAAATGTGAAAGGTGAAACATTTAAGAGATATTAGGGTGTACTTCTTCATGCAGAGAGTGGTGTGAGTGTGAAACAAGCTGCCAGTTGAAGAGGTGAATGCAGACCTAATGAATATTTAAGAAAAATTTAGATACATACATGAACAGGAAGGGTATGGAGGGCTATTGTCTGGGTGCAGTCAATGGGACTAGGCACAGTCTAGATGGGCTTGATAGCCTGTTTCTGTGCTGTAGTGTTGTATGGCCTTATGGTTCAATGCTCATTGACACAGTTTTCTCTATCTCTTGTAGAACAGGTTAGCACACACCAAGTAGCAGCAATATGTAACAAGGAAGATACTGATTTATAACCTGGTGGACATGGTAAACCCAATACAGAACACTTTAGGAACATTCAATACTCAGATCAACCCTAGTTCTTGAAGCATTGGCAATGGTGCTATTCTTATAGTTGACCCTCATTATATTCTGCTTCCTCCTGCTTCCAAAACCTCTTCTAATTTGCAGGTTTAAAATAGTGTGATTATGCTGCCTTTTGCTCTCTCCTCTTACCACATCCCAACCCCTTGCATCATGCTTTTCACAGACTCCTGTGCATACTCTCCCAAACAATAGAGGGGCAGCAATAAGCAATGATGGAGAAATTATGCCAATTCAGTTCCACACTTATACTTCAGAATTAGTACCTTGTGCAAGGTTTGCACAATGTGTGACAGTCAGGGCAAAGGAAAACTATACAACTGATGAAATCATAGAGAGGGCTGAGAAAGCATTTAAGTTCCAGCAGAGATGAGTCAGGTCGAGAATTCTACTTCTAATTGTCCCAGAAGACCCAACATGTCCATGTGTTCCTGTCCCACCAAATTGGACTCCGCTTACTTTGACTCTGTTTGGTTCTCCCGGCCCAGCCCCTCCCCACCTTCATCTGGGACTCTTTACATGCCCTCCATCACTTCAACAACTTCCAGTTCCCTGAACTCAATCACCTCATATTACCATGGATATCCAATCTCTATACACCTCCATTCCTAATACTGAAGGCCTCAAAGCCCCTTGTTTCTTTCTGGACAATAGAACCAACCAGTCCCCTTCCATCACCACCTTTCTCTGGCTGACAGAAGTTGTTCTTATCCTCAAAATTTTCTTCTTTGACTCATCCCACTTTCTCCAGGTTAAAGAGGTAGCCATGGGTACCCACATAGGCCCTAGCTATGCCTGCCTTTTTTTTGGTACGCGGAGCAATCCATGCTACAAGGCCACACAGGTAAGGCTCTTCAACTCTACTGCATCGATGACTACTTTGGTGCTGCCTCATGTACCTATGATGAGCTCAGTGACTTCATCCACTTTGCTGCCAACTTCCACCCTGACCTCAAATTCACTTGGACCATCTCCAGCAACACTCTCCCTTTCCTTAATCTCTCTGTCTCCTCAGGAGACAAACAGACATCTTCTATAAACCCACCAACTCTCACAGCTACCTTGACTACACCTCTTCCCACCCTGTCCCACTCCATTCTCTCAATTTCTCCATCTACGTCATAGGATTCCTCTTGTCCTCACTTACCACCTCACTAGCCTCCGCATTCAACACATCCTCCTCCAACGTTTCCACCACTTACTATGTGATCCCACCACTCGACACATATTCCAATCTCTTCCCCTCTCTGCCTTCCGCATGGACTGCTCCCTCCGTGACTCCCTTGTACTCTCCTCCCTTCCCACCAATCATCCCCTTTGGGCCTACTCCTATTCACAGGTGATGCTTTACTTGCACCCACACCTCCTCCCTCAGCACCATTTGGGGCCTGAAAACAATCCTGCATTTCACGTGAATCTGCAGGGGTCATCTACTGCTTCCAGTGCTCCCGCTGTGGTTTCCTCTACATTGGAGAGACTAGACACAGATCGTGAGATTGTTTCATTAAGCATCTCAGGTCTGTCCGTCACAATAGCGTGGATCTCCCAGTTGCCACCTATTTCAATTCTCCATCCCATTCCCTTGCTGATATGTCTGTCCATAGTCTCATGTATTGCCAGACTGACACCACGCATAAATTGGAGGAACAACACCTCATCTTCCGACTGGGCAACCTCCAACCAAATGGCATTAGTATTGACTTTTTTTGGCTTTCATTAGACGCCCCCTTGCTTCCACATCGTCTCTCCATTCCCTGTCTCCTTTTCCACAGTCATGATAAATTCTACCTAGTCCCTGATCATATCCAATTAACACCTTTTGATGGTCTAGAATCCTTCCCCTTTGCTTGAATTCTGAGACTTTCTGATATATCCTGTTTCTACCTTTTTCGAGTTTTCCTTGAAGAAGGGCTCAGGCCTGAAAAATGTCAGGAATATATCTTTGTCTCCTTTAGATGCTGAAAAGACCAGCTGAGTTCCTCCAGCATTTCAGTGTGTTAACCACCATCACAGCATCTGCAGCCTATCGTGTTTCACGCAGTAATTCTATGGAGCAAGCTTATGAAAAAGCGCAATAAAATGCATGGTGTATTGGGAACGCAGTCAGTGTGAGTTGTCACATCGCCAGTCATGCAAACTTCTCTCTGGATTGCACTGAAGGTAGACCTTGAAGTTTGACAACCAAGGTAACACATCTTTGACTCATTCAGTTAAAACTAACATTCATCCGATTTCCTTCAGTAATTAGTCACTGTACAGATTATTCCAAAATTATCCTTCAATAAACCTAATTGCTCTGAGAATTCACTTTTGCATTTATTGAAGTGATAATAACATAGTCAATGTCTCCATTTATTCTGCTTCAGAGATGTCTGTCAAATATTGTCAAAAAATATTTTCCTGGAACGGTAGTAGGTTTTCTGACTCGATGAACTCGGAGGAAACAAGTGAATAATAACCCTTGTGAGTTGTCACGTGAAACCAAGAGACTAAATAGCCTGACCATTCTTTAGATATAGAGACTGGACATCAAGAAGAAGGTATTCAAATGCTTGAGAGGGTATGGCTGACAGGTAGATGTTTAGTCTGAAAATGTCCAGAACCTTAAGCAGAATTTCCTTTTGTAGATGAGATAATGTGAACAAATCTGATGGGGGTGGGAGTGTGAGATGTCTGCACTTAACTACTTCATTGAAGGTCATTGTAGTGCTGTCACATCTCAGATATACTCTTTGTATTGAAGTATCATCAATCAGGAAGGAACATTCAGTCACATCCAACAAGAAATGGAGTTTTTGACAGTTTTGATTGAATAGAATTTAAAGGAAGAAGGGCATTCAATAAAAAAAATATACTATTAAAAGAATCCTATTATGTTAAAATAATTGTTTTCCTTCACAGATCTTAGGCTTCTAAATGAGTAAGATATTTAAGAAACTGTTTTGTAAAGTTGCTGAAATATTTAGTGCTCTTGAATAACTATAGTTAACCAAGAAAGTCTGCAGATGCCAGGGTCTAGTGTAGTATACAAAGGTGCTGGAGAAATTTAGCAGGTCCTGTAGCATCCATAGGAAGCAAAGATAACCAGCATTTCAGCCCAGGCCCGAAGCATTGGCCTCCCTTTACTTCCAATCGATACTGCAGGACCTCTTGGATAACTGTTACCTTTTGAATCATGAATGCAGTAATAGGAGGAGCCAGAACATATATAACAGTCTGAACCATTCAAGAATAGTGACGTAGAGATTGATAATGTTTTGTTTGGAATTGGATTTTAAAAGTAAAATACAGATCATTTATTTTGAACAACTGATGAATCAGCTGATTTCAATCAGAATACAAACCTTACTCTTGTTAAGAGGATGTTGCTGGAAATGCCTGTGAGATGAAACTCTTATTGGGGTGCATTTGGAATATGCTGTGCAATTCTTGTCATCCCATCAAAGGAAGGATGTGGCTGATTTGAAAGGGATTCAGAAAACTTTCATTAGGATACTGCCCAAATTAGACAGCATGAACTAAGGGGAAAAGTTGGACAAAAGTAGGGTTGCTTTCTCTGGAGTGTCAGAGGGTTGGGGGAGACCTGATAGAGGTTTATAAAATCATACAAGGCATAGATAGCGTAAAATGGTAGGTAGTTGGAATTTTTTTCCCCCAGGGTTAAAATATCAAATACCAAAGGATGCGCATTCAAGATGGGTAAGGGGGGGAGGGGGATGGGGGCAGATTAAGAAGAACGTGCAGGACTAGTGTTTAGGCCCAGAGCATAATAGGTACCTGGAATGGGGCTGCAGGGTTAGAAATGAAAGCTGATGTGATAGTAACACATGAATATGCTTGGAGTAGAGGAATAAGTATCCTACAGTTTTGGTTTAACTTGTGTTCCTGTGCTATGTTTTATGTTCTAAGTTCCAAGTTCCACATTCTACGTTCTATATTCTACACCCCAAGTTCTAACTTCCATACTCCACATATTCACTTTGGCTCCTGGTGAGATTTATCAGTACTCACCAAGGAACAAAGGGCAAGAAATCTTTGGAAATTATCTCCAGTAGGGATTAACCAGGGACTAAGTTGGTTTTAGTCCATTTTGGAACAAACAATATTGTGTCCAGCACATGGGCAGGAAGGAGAGCAACTGCCCTACTCAGACCTCAACAGTACTGTTGGAAGAAGAGAAAGCACACTGCTTTGATAAGGTTCAATGGCTGTTTGTATTTCTTCTCAAGAGGAAGACTTTTTTTTTGGTTGAAGTAATCTAAGCTGTCAAATTTGCCAATTTTCATGGATTTTCTTTATTCTATTTATCTGCACAGATGATATCAGTAAACTGAATTATCATTCTGTGGACCTTGATGCTATTATTGACCAAGCACATTATATCCATCTCTGATTGCCATTTAGCCTAAGATATCTGTCCATCAACATCTGAAGGTCCATTTCATACACCAAATTTCATCACTTAGCACAAGGTTATTTTTTCACTCTCTTGCTTGTATGTACAGATGCCTCCCTTTTATCCCTTTGTATCCAGTGCCAGCAACAAAACTTGTTAAGCATTATCAAAATATTGTGGTTTATAGCCAAATCAAATTGTTTCTTGCAGCAGCCAAAAAAACACAAGCCAATTATTTGAAATCGAATGACAATGTCTGAAAAGACAGTACAGAATTCTCTACTGGGGCCGCCTTCTACAGGTAGTAACCGTAAGTGCAACTAACTGAAAGCTTGAAGTATTGAGTCAGAAGGGTGGCTCCCAAATTGTTCAGAGGACAAGGGTAGCATGCGAATTTGCAGTTAAACTGCCAGTTTTGTGCAAATAGGCCTCAGAAACCACTTTAAATTAACACTGTTGGAAGGGATAACAGGCAAATTAAATACAATCTATGCACTAAAGCATAAGTTTAATGGTGCTGTACCAGATTTGTCATGAATTATGATTATGAACTGAGGTCATCTTAATAGTTAGCAAAATTAGATTTTGAAATGACAAAAATACTTTCCATCTCAAAGGTCGCAAAGGAAAGATTAGGTGAAAGAAATTAAATGAATATGGGAAGTTTTAAAGTGATACTTAATGTGATTGATGTATTCCCTGGGCAAAATTCAATGAGATCTGCTGCAAACTGGACAGGGCTGTATTAGGAGACTGCTTCTTGTTGAGGCTGATTTTTCTTTCTTACCTGAATCTAGAATCAACTGCATCAAAAGCTTTTCTCCTATACAAGATTCAAGAGAATCATGTTTACTACATTTTATAGCTCAATAACTTGCTATCTGCAGCATTTACTAAACTTGGCTGACTGTCAGTATTGATTCCCTCCCCTTTATTTTGGCATCACTATTTTCACTTCTAAATCTCTGGTGCTTTTGGGTCATCTACACAGGTGCTGTTACAAGCCTAAGAAACAGCAAAAAAATCGCCACAGAATTTGGCAGCTGCATTGGCACTGTCCTCTTCAGAATAACACTCAGCTTTTTTTTGTACTGAGATCACAATGGAGTCAAGTTTCCTTTTACATGAACAGGTGTATTTGAGTTTTTAAAGCATTAATGATATCAAATAAAATAAAATGACTTGATTAGTAGCAGAAGATTCAAATCAGGTGAAATCAAAAATGAAAACCAAGTAGTCTGTGCAGTTGGTGCAAATTAGAGAAGGACAGAGTGCAGGACGGAGACCCAGTGACAGTTATTATGTAGCAGATGAAAAGAGAATATGGGCTTATGGCCAGTGAAATCTTGAGGGACACATTGGGATGACAGGCAGGTCAGTAAGAGATGTTGGAACACACAAACTGGAAAATTAGAGAAAGGGAGGAAAAAGAACGGGTCACAAGGTAAAAGCTTATCCATTGCTTTACTTGAACTCAACTATAGAACGGTGTGACTAAAAGTTATCTATCAAATGACAGAGGCGTACAACATCTGAGTCCAAAATCAAGTTTAATGTAACTGTAAGGGCCCTGTAATAAAGAAAATTAACTATGTCATTCAAAATGAAAAGAAACTGGCTTCTGTAGAATTGTACAGTTCACAACTGTTACTGATACAATTTACAAGTTACAAGTTGAATTGAGAGGTTTTCCTAATCATTTTTTGGACATTTTTAAGATCCTCTTGTCCCAAAATGTGAAATTCTGAGACAGAACCAATCTTGGATAGTTCAACTGCAGAGAACTTTTTTTGTAATGCCACTTCATTGTGAAAACTGAAGGCCTTTATTTTTGTGGTTGCTTTGGAAATATATTTGGCAGATTGATGTTTCACAATAAAAATGTTTATTTTTACAAAATTAAAAATCAGATGTTTTGTGTTTCGGCAGCTAAGTGGGGGGAAAAGCAGTTCCAAGCAAGCTCCAGAAAACATTAAAGTGATATATTCAAAGTTGTTTGAATCATTTACATCCTGTTACCTTCCAGCACAGCTGGATTCTGTGCCAGCTGTTTTTATGGGCAGAGTAGCAGCCTTCAGAGATTCAACATGTTGTCAGTGTCATAGATTGGTGTGCACTATCGGTAATCACCAAGACTAGGCCGAGGGAACGATAGGCTTTAATATACAGAAGAACCTTGCTGGCCCAGATCCAGGTATAGGAATGGAGGGAAGGGTGAGGTGGCTCGACCTTCATGGCCCAAGACCACGCGGGAGGAGTCATAGGGTATGAGTCATCAGTGGGCGGGCCAGCTCCATATATACAGTAGCCAACCATAACTATATACAATGGATGAAACATATCACCAAAGAGATGTAGGTTGGTGGTTCATGTTAGCCATGTTAATGAGGACAATATCATGTGACCTCAAAATCCCTTATAACTTATAATTTATAATATAGTATATGTTTTGTTGTAAACTCTTGACATACTGTGTTTGAGTTAATGTCAGCTGATTAGTCCTACATGAAAGATGGAAAGATATCTATCTAGAAAGTTAACCTGGAAGATATGCAGATACCAGGATTGAGTGCAATACACAAAATTGCCGGAGGAACTCAGCAGGTCATGCAGTATCAATCAGAAGTAAAAAGCAGTCGACCTTTCAGGATTTCCAACGAATGGTTCAGTCCCAAAACGTCAGTTGCCTATTACTTCCTATGGATGCTGTGTAACCCGTTGAGTTTCTCCAGTACTTTGGCTCCATCCCCCTTATGCCTTATTAAAGGACCATCAGCTACTTACAAGCTAGTTGCTTCCCTGAATTGTTTCAAGTTGCTGAAGTTTATGGAGATGGGGTCACTGTTAATGAGGGATTTTTGTTTTTCATTGGCTCTTGAATTCTGCAGAATCCACTTCCACTCAGATATTAGTACTAATCCCCCTGCCATACTGTAAAACTGTGAAAACAAACAGAGAATGCACAGCAGTAAAAGCTGTTCAGAGCGTGCGGAGGGTTAGAAGAGCTCTTGGTTGGAGCGCCAATTTACCCAGCCTGCTCAGGGACATTCCTTCTCTCTTAACCTCAGCAGGGAACAATGTACGAGATATCTTGTTTTACAGGAATCTGCCACCTGCTGCAGTCAGAACAAAGCAAGGACCAGCAGTGGCTCCTCATGCAAATCAAGTTCAAGTTCATCATTGGTATGAATACAACCAGATTAAATAACATTTCTCTGGACCATGACGCACAGACAGACACCCACAATGCTCAGCACTTGATCATATACATAAATAGATTATTTAAATAAATATATATTAATATTTTGGGATGATTTACTTGGTTTACTTGATTTACTTGATTTACTGTTCATCAGTCTCACAGTCTGTGTGAAGAAGCTATGCTCTAGCCTGGCAGTCCTGATTTTGATGCTCTTGTATCACTTCCTTTATGGTAGTGGGTTGAAAATACTTTGTGCTGGATAAAAAGGATTCTCAATCATTCTATGAGCTCTACTTAAGCAACACGCCCAGTGACAGTGTTAATTTTCTTCATTGCAGTCATCAATAGAGGAAAGGGAGACCCCAATGTTCTTCTGGGCTGTTTTGATGAAAGTTGCATGAGTCTGCCTTTTTTCAGGCATCAAGGAGGTCACTAGAACACAGAACACTGCACCACAATACAGGCCATTCGGCCCATGATGTGGTACTGACCAAAGTGAACCCACTCCACGCTGAATAGCACAGTACTGGAGAAGGGTTCCAGCAGTAAAGTTGACTTCTTTTTTTCTCTCACTGATGGGACACGACCTGGTGAGTTCCTCCAATAGATTGCATGCTGCAGTCATTTGATCAGATCCTTCCATTGTTTGTGTGTGTAGTAAACCACTGTTGTGCCATGATTGGCTGCTGCCGCCTGGACATGCTTCCTGAGATAGATCCTACCCATGCTCCCCATTCACTTTGCTTCGATCAGTCAATGAGATAGACAGTTGTTCACACAACTCCAGTCTTTTGTGATTATTGATGGTACATTAGTTTGGAAAAAAAATTGTTGATGCTGAAAATCTAGAAGAAAAACAGAAAAAAATAATATGGCCAGTAACAATCAAAGAGAAACTTTTCATATAATGACCCTCTGTCTGAACTTGAAGTGAGTAAACACATGTGTTTTAAGTTACAGAGTGAGGACTGAATGAAGAAAGCCAAGGGTATGTCCGATAGAATGCAAACCAAACTTGTCAAGGTAACCATTACTTTAAATCACAGCAGTCAGGGACCAAAGAGGAAGGAAACAATGGATCCAGCATGAACTGTGGAGAGGTTAAAAATGGGAAATCTGATGTAATTGAACTCAATATTGAGTACCAGAGACTGGCCAGATGGAAGTTGAGGTGTTAGGGGCTGAGCTTATGTTGGACATCATAGGACCAATGTAGAAAATCTAAAACAGAGAATGTGGTGAGAATGTGATGCAGAATTAAAATGACAAATAACTCAGTGTCCCTCGTGCATCTGAATGGATACGCATTATATTACTTGAGTATGATTTCCTTTAAATTGCATCAGACTATTTTTCTCAGAGAGCACGTTGACTAGTCTTATTGATGCTCTTCCAACCATTTGGGTGGCATGGATGCATGGGCCGAAAGGGCCTGTAATCGTGCTGTATGTCTACATCTTAAAAAAAAAACAGGTAAATTGAATAAGCTTCTGTGAAGAAGCCTGAAAGGCGAATTCTCCCAAAACTAAACACTGGGGCACACAGTTATTTCCTCAATTTTGATATAATTTCTCAATAGAATGGATTTTGATTCATTTAGCCATTCCTGCATTATGCTCTGAATCCTAAATCTATGATTTTAACTAACAATTTATCGCGAGAAACTGCAGTACTGTTTCCTTTCAAGTATTGATCCAATCATCTTCAAAGGCTCCAGTAAAATCTAAATCCATTCTCCTTTCAGGTCATTAGTAACAAACACTATTTAGCTATGCTACAGATGTATCTTTCCACATTTCATCACTAATTACCTGCTTTTACTAATGAATTTGGTTATCATTCCTTCAAACAGTGGGTATAGCTTTCCTTTATTTCCTCCTGTTATATGCTGTATGATTAAAACATTATTATCATCTCTCTTTTCAGAAACTATAAAGGGGGAACAAATGTATGGATATTCAACAGTCTACCTCATTTGTAGTATATTTTCAAAGCAAAACCATTCCACAGCCATAGCCTTGCTCCTTCACTCTGTCCTGATCCACCTGGAGAATGGTGGATCAGGCCGCTGTTCATCAACTTCAGCTCAGTGTTTAATACAATCATTCCCAGAAGCTTGTGGAGAAACTGTCCTCATTGGTACTCAATACCCCTCTCTGTACCTGGATTCTGGACTTTTTAATGGAAAAACCACAGTGTGTCCGGGTCGGTAGCTGAATGTCTAGAACCCTCATGCTGAGCACTGCCGCATCTCAGTGCGGTGTGTTCAGCCCACTCTATTTACAGTATTGACTCACGACTGCTTCACAAGATCCAGCTCCAACACTGTCAACAAGTTTAAAGATGACTCAAGAGTCGTTGGCCTCATCAGCAACAACGATGAGTCACACTACAGAGAAGAGGAGAAAAATCTCGTGTTGTTATGATGTGAGAAAACAAACTGAGGCTCAACATGGACAAGACAAAGGGCAATGAGCATGGAGTTCAGAAAGACCAGGAATGACCACCCTTCATTACACACCTCTGTAGTGGAGAGAGTGGACAGCACCAAGTTCCTTGGAGTCCACTTAACTAGTCACCTATCGTGGACACACATCTCCTCACTTGCCAGGAAGGCGCAACAGTGACTGCACTTCTTAAGAAGAGTGAAGCAGGCAATGCTATCGGCCACCATGATGTCAACCTTCTAAAGGAGCTTGATCAAAATAGGTGCAAACGGTTGCATCACAGTGTGGTACAGTTGCTGTAGAGAAATGGATCGGAGGTCAATTCACAGAGCCATAATGTAATGATAGAGTGTTAATGATCCTCCTGACCATTAGAGGGAGTCAGATACTATTTGTTGCAGCTCAGTATAATTGTTTTAAAAGATCCTAAGCTTCTTTATTACATTAAAAGAAACATCACACAATAGCAACAGTGGAAGAATCACCATGAGCGTGAAGAGTGAATATCAGTAGAGAAATAGAAAGTGTAAAGGTCCTTGATGCAGTAAGTAGACTGGAAATGTTGACCATGATTGGAGGCTGTTCAAACAATGATTTATGCTGTACCTGCAAACCATTGGACTAGATAGCAAACCTGATGTGTGGAAGATTGCGCTGCTACTTACCATGGTGGGACCTCAAGCACTAGAGGTTTTCAACACATTTGGTTTTGCTGAGGCAAAGATTATGGCAGGTTCGACAAGGATATTGAGATGATTTATGAACACTGTTCACCAAGGAAAACTGAAACATTCGAGAGGTACATGTTTCACTCACGCATGAGGCTGCAGGGAGAGAGCTTTAATACTTTTTTAACAGACTTGAAATTAAAAGCAAGGGCATGCAATTTCAGACCGCTGTAAGATTCAATGATCCGTGATCAAATTGTGTTCAGGATTATTGATAAGAAAGTGAGAGTGAGGTTGTTGAGAGAGACAGAGCTTACCTGAGCTGGAGCTGTGAAGATATGCCATGCCAATATATTAGCTCTGCAGCACGCAAACAAGTTTGGTGATAGGGCAAAAGCCAGAGAAAATGAAGGCATATTCATAGTCACAGTGTCAGGACTCACACATAAACAAAAAATGAGATATAGGAAACAACAAAAAGATGGAGAGGCATTCTATTGTAAATGAGGTGGCACTAAACGTGCAACAAAACAATGCCCAGCCTATGGAAAAGTCTGCAATGAGTACAAAGGGCAGAATCACTATGCAAAGCAATGCTTTTCCAAAGGGAAACAAAACCGAAGTGAAAGCTTTTGTTGCCATGCTAGTGCAGGAAGATTATAAACTAACAGACACTGAACAGCCAAGTGTGAACAAAGTTGAGCAGGATAAGTAGACTGTATCATTGCATACAAATGGAACAAATATTCCTTTCAAGCTGGACATAGGTTCTAAAGTCAATTTGATCTGTGAGCGCAACGTCAGAGCAATGAAGATAAAGCCATACATGCATGCATATCTTGTACAGCTTAAAGCCTACAATGGACAGAGCATCAACACAAAAGTTACAAGTAAACTCAAAGTGAAATTTAAAGATAAAGAGCACAACCTTAGGTTCACACTAGGCCCAGATGGACATGAATCACTGCTTGGTGACAAAGCATGTAAAAACTGAAGCCTAGTCAAGAGGGTGAACAGACCAGGGAAACCTGTTGTGTTAGCTAATGTGTTATCCAATGATTCAGAGAGAAGCACATGATGAGAGTTCCACAGAGACGGATGTGAATCTTCACATGTACCTGATCACTGAACCTCTTACTGTATCTGACATGAAATCCAAGTAGATCGCAGCTGAAACAGAAAAGGTCACAGTTCTACAGAAGGTCATCAAGAGTCTGAATGAAGGATGGCCTAGAGATTAATGTCAACCATACTACAACATCAGAGCTGAGATGAGTGTTGTCAATGGCTTCTGCTCAGAGCAGAATTATCATTCCTACACTTGCTTTTAGCCAAAAGGCCGAGAAGCGATGGAAAATTATAATTTCTCAATCACTGTGACAAGAGATGCTGAAAAGGGTGCATGAGGGGCACCTTGGAATGGAAAAATTCAAGAGGAGGGCCAGAACTACTGTTTATTGGCCAGAGATAAATGCTGATATTGACAAGATAGTTTCAAGCTGTGAGACCTGTTTGAAACATCACACTAAGCAGGCAAAGGAACCCATAATAATAACTGACTTACCAGCAGAACCATGGCAGAAAGTTGGGATTGATCTGTTCTACATGAATGGAAAGCATTACTTGCTGGTTATTGACTATCTATCGAACTATCCGGAGATTGCGCTGCTTCCCTGTGCGTCTGCTGCTTGTATGATCCAATATATGAAATCAGTCTTTGCAAGACTTGGAATTCCTCAAATTGTTTACGGTGACTGCACCATGCTATAGTTGTGGAGAATTCCTGAAATTTGCAGAAGAGTATGATTTTTCACTTCAAGTCCTCTGCATCCACATTCAAACAGTAAAGCAGAGAAAGGAGTTCACATAATTAAACAGTTGCTCAAGAAAGCAAAAGACAGTGGCTCAAATCCTTATTTAGCTCTACTGAGTTACAGAGCTTCACCACTTGAACATGTCATGTCACCTGCTGAGCTTCTGATGGGACATAGACTATGCACCACACTTCCCTATTCTGCAGACCCAAACAAGAATAGAGATGTTGAAGATTTCGAATGGAAACAAAAGCATCTGCAATGCAGACAAAAATCAAACTATGACAAGTCAGCAGAAGCTTAGGGGCCACTGACACAACATGACACAGGGAGACTGAGAGATTCCAACACGTGGGACAAGAAGGCCACTGTTCTGGAGGAAATGAATCTAAGATCCGACAATGTCAGAATGGAAGATGGTCAAATACTGAGAAGGAATCAAGAGCCTGCTGAAAATGCAAGAGACTCTGCAGGAACGGACAACAGAGGAAACACCACCAGTACTCAGTAGGGGACCAGCAAACCGACACAAGCATCTGTGATAAGAAGATCCACATGCATTATCAACTCACCTGACAAACTGAATCTCTAAAAGGAAAGTAACTGCACACTTCAAAATTTGTGCTGTTGATGTTGTGTTTAAATTTGTGTTGAACTTTAAATTGAAATGAATATTGTGTTAGTGTGCTTTGTGGTTAAATTAAACATCTCAAGGAAAGGGGGTGTAATGATAGAGTGCTAGTGTTCCTCCTGACCACTAGAGTCATATACTAGTTTATTGCAGCTCAGTTGGATTCTAGATAGATGCCTCCACACAATTATGAATATAGCTAATAAAGTATAGTTGTTTTAAAAGAACCCAAGTTTCTTTATTACAATAAAAGAAACATCATGCATACAAATAGAAGAGGATCACTGGAGTCTTCCTCCCCCACCTCATCAATGTGATCTACCAGGATCATTGTCTGAACAGCTTCTTCCCACAGTCAGTGAGAATACTGAACGACCAAAGGAATAGTTCACACTAACCATCCAAAGTTCTCAAACAATATTTATTTATTTATCTGTTTATATGAATACTTGTCCTGCATATGCATTGTTTATCTGTACGTATGTGTGTTATGCCTGGTTGCATCTGTGGTTTTTGCACCGAGGACTGCAGAATGCTGTTTCGTCAGACTGTACTGTTCAATTAGATGACGATAAACTTGACTTGGAAAAAAAAAACACTCATCTCTTACAGCACTCCTCTTGAAATATCCTTCTCTTGTCCATTCAATAAAGTTTAAGGTAATTTTCCTCCAAAATATGTTGAGAACAAATGTCCCCTGGCCCTGGGTCCTGGGATAGCACTTTTAACTCATTTCCAACCCAAGCATTGACTGTTTGGTGTAGCATATTGTTTAGTGTCAGCTTGTATCATAGTTACACCTCTATTTTGAAAGGGTCTAGGTTCAAACACTCTAATCCAGAAATCGGAACTAAATTGTCACCTGAGAGTAGTGCTAAGGATTAGCCGTAGCACTAATGGTGTCATCCAATGGTCTGAACATAAATAGTATCTTTGTTTCCTCTCTGATGGATCAGGAAAAAAAAATCCCATGCCCTCTAAAGAATTGGAACAGACTTATTTCTGTGTCCTAACCAATGTTTATTCCTTCATCATTAAAAGAAAAGAATTGTCTATTCATTATCTGCAAAATTTGGGTGCCTGATTTCCTATGTTTTAACAATAACTACACGTCAAAAAGAGCTTCTTTTAAACAGGAAGCTTTTAAAATTTTAGTTTACGACTCACCAAGACATGTAACACAGAAGCAGCTCCTTGTCCAATTGACAATGAACCACCATTTAACATTAGGGCATTTTATAGTTAGCATGGCAGTTAGTACATCGCTGTTACAGCACCAGCAAATGATTCAGGGTTATAATCGCGTGCTGTCTGTAAGAAGTTTGTACGTTCTCTAAGTGTCTGTGTGTTTTTCCTCCAGAGACTCCAGTTTCCTCTCACTTTTCGAAATACATCGGGGGTTATAGGTCAATTGGATGTAATTGGGTGGCCCGAGCTCATGGGCTGAAATGGCCTGTTAATGTGCTTTATGTCTAAATTTAAATTAATTCTACATTAACCCCAATGTTCATTCTCCCCACAATCTCCTCGCCCCCAGATTTTACCAATCACCGACAAACTAGCAGCATTTTACAGTGGCCAAAACCTGGCAACCTACCTGCCTTGGGGAAAGGGGTTGGGGTGGGCTTAAGGAAACTGAAGTCCCTGGAGAAAATTCATGTGATCACTGGGAGCATGTGCAATCATTTCAACACTGATGGCATCCAAGGCCAGGAATGAACCTGGGTTGCGGATCTGCTAGCTGTATAACTGTGCCACCCGAAAGCATTAGCAATATCCCATTCATTACCTAAACTAACAACTCATGATGAGGATGAGATTCGAACCATGTATGCAAAGCACAATGGGTTAGCTGTCCCAAGATAAACAAGAAAATGTGAAAATGTGTAGATGCTGGGGTCCAGTGCAGTACACAAAAGTGCTGGAGAAACTCAACAGGTCATGCAGAATGCTTTGGAAGTAAAAGGGTTGTTGACATTTGGGACTGAGCCCTTCTTGAAAAGTGCTAAAATTTGGACAGAAGCCTGATTAAAAAGGCAGAGTTTCTGGGGAAGAGATGGCTAATAGGTTAGAGGTAATATGTGGATACAGGTGGGAGGTGGAACAAAAGGATCTGTGGCCTGATAGTGAGAGAGGGCAGAGTGCTAAAAAGCATAACTCTCTGGCAGGAGAAGGAAGGGTAAGGGTGGATAGAGGTGTAGAGAAAGAGAGAGACCCTCCCAATGTGGCTTCTTCTACATTGGAGAGGCTGAATACAGATTGGGAGATCATGTCATTGAGCACCTTCATTTTGTCCATCGTGACTGCACAGACTTCCCAGTGATCAACCATTTCCATTCAATGCCCAAGTGCCACACCGACCTGTCTGTCCATGGCCTATGTACTCCAGGTTGAGGCTACTTGCAAATTGGAGGAAGCACACCTTATATTTTGTCTGGGAACTCTACAACCTCAGCCCCTTTCACACTTTCTGATTCACATTTTGGTAGATCCAATGGAAGCAAAAAGGCATCTATTTAGGTAGGATCACTCCCTGACTCAGATATATACAATTTCTTATAAAACCTTCCAAAAGTTTTTTTTTTTGGTTTGTATGAGATCTTGCCTTCCCCTGTCTGAATCACATTGAATATTCTTGAGGCCTCTTCCACTCTCACCTGCCAGGACAAGACTTTGTGAGCCCTCTCCCCCAGCTCATAATACTTTTGTCTCGATCTTAAAATCAACTTTTCTATCTTATATGTTTGTAATGTACTATATTTGAGCTTTTTATTCACCAAATTCCTATATTTCTCTTCTGTGCCCATTTCAGTCTTCTGTGCCCACTCCAGTTATGATATCTCCTGTTCTAAAGCATTAACCACCTTCATGTGTGAAGTGCCAGCTGATGAAGTAGACAAAGATGATGGGGTCAAACAATAATCATGGATTTTATTAGTAGAAACTCATGGTACAATAATGAAAGACGATAGGTGCATACACAGTTATACCCAAGGGGAGTGTCCTTAACAGTAGAGATAATGCACAGGCAATGTTAGTACAGCAAGGCTCGCCAGAGGGGAGACAGGCAGCTTGGCAGATATTCACCACAGTCTCTCCCCGGCAGAAGAAGGGTTAAAATCAAAAGGACAGCTGCTAGGAAAGACTGAAGCAAATGATACATGGATACCATGTTTGACATTGAGAATAATCTAATGGCCAAAATACGCCAGTATCTAGCAAGCAATCGAAATATAATGAGATTTTTTATAAATATGTCAGCCTATCAGGTTGTTTACAAATTCTGGTGCTTCTTCTCAAAATAGGTGACTCCTTTGCAACCTTGGGAACTGGTCTGAAGTGTGGGAAGGACTGACTTCTGGACCCGCTCCAGAATTGCCAGTGTGAAGCAGTGGAGCCTCAGCATGGCTATCTGAAAGCTTACTAGGGGTCACAGGCTGGGGGGGGGGGGAGCCCAATCCCTCAGGCTCACTCTGAGTAGGGGTATGAGGAAGGGGCAAACCAGGCAAGGCCGGATCTCTTAGGGGTACAGTGTCAGTACTCCCATCTGGGAATTTAACATGAGCGTAGTTGGGGTAGGTATGCAGTAGCTGAACTGGTTGGACTAGGGGGTCTGTTTTACGCGCCCGAGCGTGGCTCTTCAGCAGCATGGTTCCAAGCTCAGATAAACAGGCTGGCCAGTCCATCACAGTTCCTGATTTCCTAAGAAAGGCAGACATATATTCAAGAGGTGTTTGATTTGTTACAGTACACAATGAAGACCGAATAGAATGTAGTGCCTCAGGCAGCACCTCCTGCCACCGGGTAACAGGGTAAGCATGTGTTTTTAAAGCGAAATTAACAATCTTCCAGACTGTAGCATTTGCTCTTTCAACCTGCCCATTGCCCTGCAGGTTGTAGCTTGTGGTACGGCTGGTGGCAATCTCCTTCTGTAGCAGTGCTCACTGCAGTTCAGTGCTCCTGAATGCTGAGCCCCTATTGGTATGAATATAATTGGGAAAACCAAAAATGCTGAAAATTCTGTCAAGTGACTTAATGACAGATGCTGACGAAACGTCAGGGGAGGGTATCGCAAGGGGAAACCTGGAATATTCGTCAATTACAGTAAGGAAATATACATTTTTGTTGTTGGAAGGTAATAGCTCTTTAAAATCTAAACTAATCCTCTCAAAAGGTTGGGTTGCCTTGATGAGAGTGGCCTCTGGAGCTTTGAAGTATTGCGGTTTGCATTCTGCGCAAATGGGGTAGCTTTTAGTCAGTTTCCTGACTTCTTCCAGAGAGTAAGGAAGGTTGTTAGCCCTTATGTAGTGGAAGAATCTTGTGACTCCTGGGTGGCACAGTTTGCTATGGATCTCTTTTAGTCCCTCCAGCTGAGCACCAGCAGCAAATCGTGACAATGTGTCAGAGGGATCATTTAACCTGCCCGATCTGTACTGGATCTCATAATTATAAGTTGAGAGTTCTATTCCCCAGCATGCCATCTTATCGTTCTTGATTTTACTTTTGTGTTTAGTACTGAACATGTAGGCTACAGATTTCTGATCAGTGATAAGAGTAAATTTTCTGCCAGCTAGAAAGTGTCTCCAGTAGCGAACAGCTTCAATAATAGCCTGGGCTTTTTGTTCAATGGCAGGCTGTTTAAGTTCAGGTCCATGTAATGTGTGGGAGAAGAATGCCACAGGTCTGCCCTTTTAATTAAGGGTTCCTGCCAAGGCACCCTTAATTAATTCTTTTAATTCTCTTGAAAGCCTTCAAGGCCATTGGAGAGAGAGGAAAAGATTTAGTGTCAAACATAGGGCGTGCCTTTGTGGCGTAGTCCGGAACCCATTTGCAGTAGTAGGAAAATAATCCCATACACTTTTTAAGTGCTTTTGCTGAGTCTGGGGGGTAGTAACTTCTTAAGGGGAGCCATTCTTTCTTGGTTGGGGCAGACTTCGCCCTTGCGGACAATGTAGCCCAGAATGGGTAGCTCTGTCGCGTTGAACACACATTTGCCCTCATTAAATGTAAGGTTGAGTTCTTTAGCTGTTGCTAAAAATTTATTTAAGTTGTTATCATGCTCAGCCTGTGTTTTCCCACACATAGTGACATTATCCATATAGGGAAACGTACCCTGTGACTCATACGTCCTAACAAACTTATCCATTTCCCTATGAAACACGGACACACCATTAGTGACCCCAAAAGGTACCCTTTTAAACTGGTATAATCCCCCATCAGCCTCAAAAGCTGTATAGGGCCGTTCCCTTTTCTTAATGGGGATTTGGTGATAAGCTGCTTTGAGGTCGATAGTGGAGTACACTTTGTATTGAGCTATCTGATTAATCATTTCATTGTTGCGTGGCAGGGAGTAGGCATCCAGGTTAGTGTAACGGTTGATTGTCTGGCTGTAGTCAATAGCCAGTCACCTCTTAGTGTGATTTTTCATGATTACCACTTGGGCCCGCCACGGACTTTTACTAGGTTCAATTACTCCCTCTTTAAGCAGTCTCTGGGTCTCCGCTTTGATAAACTCACGATCCTCTTTGCTGTAAGAATGGATCTTAGTGGCAATCGGCTGACACTCAGGGGGTAAATCACTGAAAAAGGAAGAAGCTTTGATCTTTAATGTGGACAGACCGCAGTAACTAGCAAAGGGGATGGTAAGTGTGGGTAGTGGCCCACCAAAATGAACTACACTGTTCATCTGAGATTGAATATCTAACCCCAGTAACACAGGGGCACAGAGCTCCAGCATAATAAAGAGCCACACATCAGCAAGGCAATGTCCCTGCAAATTTAAAGTAACTTTACACTTAACCCATACATTATTTTGTAAGTTCACTACAAGCCATCGATATCTTTCGGTTCGCTGGATATCTCCGCAAATTTAAGGCTCTGGCAACTTTCTCGTGGATGTAACTGCCAGCACTCCCTGAGTCTATTAGACAATCAAGAGTCTCACCATTCACTTCCCCCTTCGTAGTCAACTGATCCAGTCCATAACATCCCCCAAACTTTACAGTCAATTGAGCTATCACAGCTATCTCTTTTTCTTCTTCTTATCAGTGGGAGTACTTTTCACCTTACACGCTTTAGTGAAGTGGCCAAGTTTCCCACAATATCTGCAGGTAGCAAATCGAGCCGGGCACTTCTGTCTGGGGTGCCAGCTCTTATCACAGAAGTAGCATTTTTCAGGAGTTCGCCTTTTTCTTTCCTTCGGGGTTCCAGCACTCCTCGATGTTTCCTTTTCGGTTTCTAGCATTTCACTGGAATGCATGGCACTTCTCAGTGTTTTGGCTAGAGTGACTGCCTGGTCGTAGGTTAAGGGCTCCGTCTCCAGAAGCCTCTGTCGGATGTAACTGGAGTCAATCCTGTTGACAAAAGCATTCAGCTTCAAGGGATTGCGGTGTTGTTCCACATTGACTGCCCTGACATCACATTCATTTGCTAGTGAGTCGAGGGCCAGTGCATAGGCAGCATCACTTTCTCTGGGTTTCTGGCGTCTAGTCAGCAACTGGTGTCAAGCAAGCACCACATTCCGTGGCACTGCTTAGTAAGCAGTCAGACGTTCCCGGGCTATAGCCAGAGTGGTAGCTCCTTGCGCTACAGTGAAAGGGACCTCACCCAGCAGAGAGTTCAGGTGGCCCCACTGTATTGCCTCATTGACCACGTTGTTTCAAGCCATGTAGTAATCAGAATAAGCAATCCAGTGGTTGAAAATTTCTCTGGTCCTCGGGGCCGACTGGTCGATTATCAGCCGCTCTGGCTTGAGTGCTGCATCCATTTCTGCTAATAAAATTGAAGTGCCAGTTGATGAAGTAGACAAAGACGATGTGGTCAAACAATAATCATGGCTTTTATTAGCAAAAACTCATGGTACAATAATGAAAGACGATAGGTGCATATACAGTTATATCCGAGGGGAGTGTCCTGAACAGTAGAGATAATGCACAGCCAATGTTAGTACAGCAAGGCTCGCCAGAAGGGAGACAGGCAGCTTGGCAGACATTCACCACATTGTGTTCCCTTTTGGTGCTTTTGGTATATCCAATTATCTAGCCCCTTAAATAAACCTTCAATGTGTCCCATATTAGGAGGTTATCCTCAGTAGAGGGGCAGTTCATCTCACAGAACAATTCTATCTGAGCTCTAACAAAGCTACAAAATACTGGTTTTCACAACAGCAATGTATTCAGGTGCTATATATAAACTGAGGCCTGCTTATCTGGCATTGTAATGGATAAGAGTGAATGACCAGACAGTAGTTGAACTGTGTACTCGGTCTCCACTATCCTACTCTCTAACTGGGCTGATGCCAAAAATAAATCAATTCTTGTGCAGGAATTGTGTTTTCCCTTTCTCTCAGATTCAGCCTTCTCTAGACATGAGTACCTCTTTCTCTAAAGAGGAGATTGCATGGACCCTGAGCTCTCTGCAAGCTGGCAAATCACCTGGGAAGGATGGTTTCCCTGCTGAATCTTATAAGGAGTTCAAGAATCTTTTAATGCCCCTTCTCATGAAGGTGGTGGATTAGGCGGCAGAGAAGCATGCCCTCCTGGAGTCTTTCTCCACAGAAATCATCACGGTGTTTCCAAAATAAGGCAAGAACCCATTGAATCCCACCTCATAAAGACCCATCTCATTATTGAACACAGATTATAAAATCATTGCAGGTCAAGTTGGATTTGTAGAAAGGAGACAATCAGCAAACGCTTTAGATAAATTTCCTAATATAGTACATCTGGCACAGTCAAGGGTACATCCAAGAGTGGCTAAAGCTCTGGATGTGGAAAAAGCCTTTGACAGATTGGAGTGGGATTTTTTTGTTTAAGGTACTGGAGAAATTTGGATTGGATCAAATATTTATTAATTGAGTGAGAACACTTTACTGTAAACCCTGAGGAAAAATTACTGGTATTACAAATGGGGAGATATCTCCAGAGTTTATTTGAATAGGTCTAGGAGGTAGAGATGTCCATTGTCCCCAGCACTATTTATATTGGGTATGGTACCACTGGCAGAAGCTATTCAGTGGGTTCATGGTGATGATGTGTTAGTGTATTTGGCAGACCCCTTGGGGGGGTCGTTGGTCAGGCTGAGGACCACACTGAAGGATTACGGGAAGGTTTCGGGGTATAAAGTAAATCTGAACAAAAGTGAGATTATGCCTTTGTCGAACAGGGATTATAGACAATGTCAGTGGAGAAGTCAATTTAAGTGGTTGGAAGAAGGCATTAAATATCTGGGGATAAAAGTAGACAAAGATTGTGCAATTTATACAAACTTAATTATCTCCCTTTGCTCCAGAAATTGAGGAGGACCTTGCTAGATGGAGGATGGTGGGCAGAGTTAACTGTGTCAGAATGAAGGTGATGCCAAGGTTCCAGTATCTTTTTCAATTATTACCCATTTCATTTCCACAGGGATTTTTAAAAAGATGCTCAATGAATGTCAGGAGGTTCCCGTGAAATGGTAAAATTAAAATAAAATATTTTTAAAAAAATCAACTTCCTATTTTCACTAACACCTGAGTCTCTCTTTCCCTCATCCTTCTGTCTTCATTTCTCCAGCTCCCAATCCCTTCCCTTTCTTCTCCTGTCATAGACCTCTCCTTCTGTGCCCTCTCCCCATCACTTAACAATTTTTTCCTCCTGCTGAATCCATCTTACAACTTAGCCTGTGTTCCTCTCCTTTTCCCTCCCCTTCCTATTCTTTTCAAGTATCTGACTGATTGTCGACTGCATTTTACTTGTTATGGATGCCAGCTGAGTTTCTCCAGCACTTTTGTGTACTGGGTTAGCTGTCCATTGCCTGGACCTCTGAGCTGTCTTGTCTGTGCTTCATCCGTAATAAAGTAAGGCTTTTGTTATTTCATTCCTGTCAACCAAACATTTTCATTTACCATTCCCATTGTCCAGTCAGTTATTTTCTCAAAAACTCAAAACGTTTGCTCAGATGATATTACGCACACAACTCCGTGTTGCGTTCCTTATTGAGCTTCTGTTTCTGTGTTTTTCATGCTTTATATCAGATGATGAGATTCAAGAGAATATCCTCTACAGATATTAGATTAATTAGCCAACAATTGCCTGAGAATGTCTGTGCTTGTGATAAACCTTGCATAGTAAAGGAGACACAATGAATCATAGCTGTAGTGTGGGTTTTGATTTGTTTTAACAACCTACAGTGCACAGTTTTGATATCTGGTGGTTTATTTGCTTTAGGTACAGCTAAATCTTTTAGGATTAGTTGCTTGCCAGCAGGTTAATTTTTACCATTTCTCCTCTGGTGTACATATACCATTTTAATTGCTGTTCATAAAAATTGTTACAAATTATTTGTTTGAATCCCTGCCCGAGACCATATGAGTAAAATGAGGCCATTCAGCCCTTTCTGTCTGCCTCCTAATGGCTGATTTACTATAATTTTCAATCCCATTGACCTGACAATATCCTTTTCAACACCATTGCAGGGGTGGTGGTGGGGGGTGGGGGGGGGAGTATGGAGGGTGTGTGTGCTTGTGGTTGCTGAGCCTAGATCTAAATAGATACAATTAATTTGGAGAAAGGATATAGTAATATTTTCTCTTGCACTCTGTGTCATGATAATGAATAAGTATGAGATATACCGGAAGTCACGTGGTATGAGAGAGAGATAAGAGCACAAGCAGGAGAACAAAGGAAACTGGAAAATAAAGACACTGAGAAGTTTACCTGATAAAACTTGTGTTCGAAGTTTTATTAACTTCACATTTTGGGCCACAAAGGTGACATTGGCGACGAGGATGAAAGAAGCTTGAAGAAAATTAAAGACTAAAGATGATTACAGAGGATTACAGAGAACTTCAAGGTGATAAGAATTTTCTCTTTGACTCAGTAATTTTGGGGCTGGAATATTTCCTCATGGCTGGGGCAGACGGTGACTTTCTAACACATAGTGCAATTGCTCATTTTGACCCAATGGGTGATGCAAGCACTGTAAGTGTGAAGTGGAAGGCATGGCTGGAAGAACTTGAATCCTACGCCGACAGTCGTGGCCTATTTCTAGATACCGGTACAGTTGAACAAAAAGCGCAGAGGAGGGCATTACTTCTTTTCACTGCAGGACCTGTAGTTCAGGAAACATTTAAGACACTTTTGAATACTGGAAGAAAGGATGAGTACCGGAAAGCGGTAGATGCATTAAATGCACACTATGTAGTGACACCGAATGCTACATTTCAACGCCATTTGTTTCGGAGAACGAGACAAGAAGATGGCCAGACAATTGCTCAGTACATGACGAGACTACGCCAGCTAGCTGTTGGATGCAATTACATGCCAGCTGATTTGGACAACCAATTATTGGATCAAGTCGTACAGCACTGCAGATCAGATAAACTCAGAAGACGTCTACTGGAAAGAGGAGTGAGTTGGAACTCACCGATGCTTTAGCCATTGCTGCTGCATTAGAGGCTGTTGAAGGGCAATTTCATACCATGACCCTGAAAGACAACTCAAGCCAGCAAATTAAGAGGCTCTCACATCGCCATAACCAGCCAAGATATACGTCGACACAGGACGTGGAGTGTTATCGATGTGGAAACCGAGGTCACTTTGGAAAAGACCCATATTGCCCGGCCAAAGGCAAAGTTTGCAGAAAGTGTGGAGGTAAGGACCACTTTGCAAAGAAGTGCAAAAGCAAGTCCAATGCAGACCAGAAGAGGAAGAGTACAACTTCCAAAGGCAAAGCCTGGGGGAAAGGAAAGTATCCTGGAAAGAAAGATACCATTCGCCAGATAGACGGTGACGATGATGATGCCCAGGAGGGACAGAGGTGTTACCAATTTACGTTGAATGAAGTACATCATGAGAAGGTCCCAGTGATCATTGGTGGAGTGACAGTGCAGGTCATTGTAGACTCAGGCAGTGACAGTAATGTGATTGATCGACATTTATGGGAGAAGTTGAAAAGGAAAAAGATCATCTGTACCTCAAAGAAGTGTTCCAAGAAACTGTATCCATACACAGCAACCAAGCCATTGCAGACCATTGGATGTTTTACTGCAACTGTTGAAGCTGGAGATAAGTACACCGAAACAGAGTTTATGGTCATAGAAGAGAGGGGAGAACCATTGCTAAGTAGAAGCACAGCGCAAGACCTGGCAATACTTCATATTGGAGCTTGTGTCAATTCAATTTAGTCATACGAGGATATGAAGCAAGAATTCCCTGCATTCTTCCAAGGAGTAGAAAAGCTGAAAGGTCGACAATTGAAGCTAGCGGTAGATGAAACGGTCAAACCCAAGGCACAACCAATGCGCCGAACTCCGTTTGGACTTCGTGGGAAAGTCGAAGCCAAAATCAAAGAATTGATTGAACAAGACATTATTGAACCGGTGGAACATTTGACACAATGGATCAGTCCCGTAGTGATTGTGCCCAAACCAAAGGGTGATATAAGACTATGTGTTGACATGAGAATGGCCAATGAAGCTATAATTAGAGAACGACACCCTATACCAACAGTGGAGGAAATACTTCAAGAACTATTCTCAAAAATTGATCTGAAATGGGGCTATCATCAATTAGAGCTGGATCCAGGTTCCCGAGATGTAACAACATTTGTGACTCACTGTGGATTGTATCGTTACAAGAGACTATCATTTGGAATTAATGCAGCTTCGGAGATCTACCAGTATGAAATCCATCGAGTGATTCAAGGCATTCCTGGAGTTGCCAACATTTCTGACGACATCATAGTCCATGCACCAACGAAGGAAGAGCATGACAAACGGTTGAGGCGGGTACTATCTAGGTTACAGGAGGAAAGCCTTACCGTGAATGGAAACAAGTGCCAGTTCGATGTGTCTGAAATGGACTTCATGGGACACAGACTTACACGGGAAGGACTAAACCCTGCAGAGGCCAAGGTGAAAGCTATTGCAGAGGCACGTGCACCTCAGAATGCAACAGAGGTGAGGAGTTTCCTGGGATTGGTCAATTTTTGTGCAAAGTTAATTCCTAATTTCGCTACAGTGGCAGAACCACTAAGGAAACTAACCAGGAAAGGTGTACCATTTCATTTTGGATCTGAGCAGAAGAAAGCGTTCACAGCGCTGAAGCAAAGCCTGACAGATGCAAAAACTCTTGGATATTACGATCCGGCGGCATCAACCAAAGTCATAGCGGATGCCAGCCCAGTTGGTTTAGGAGCCGTGTTGGTCCAGATGATCGTTATCAGATGTGGAAAGAATATACTCTCAGACAGAGAAAGAAACACTCGGATTTGTATGGGCCTGTGAGAGGTTCCATGCATATTTATACGGCATTGAATTTGAACTCATCACAGATCATAAGACATTAGAGGTGATCTATGCACCTAGATCCAAACCATGTGCCAGAATAGAGAGATGGGTACTCAGACTACAACCCTACAAATATAAAGTAATCCACATTGCAGGGAAAACAAACATTGCTGATCCGCTGTCCAGATTGGTGAAGGATGGTGGTCCACAATCCAAGTCAGAATTGGGAACAGAAACAGAGAGCTTTGTACGCTTCATAGCTATTCAGTCGACACCGAAAGCTGTGACTACGAAGGAAGTCGAGAGAGAATCCGAACGTGATCCAGAACTCATAGAAGTAAGAGAATGCATACAGAGTGGACAATGGGACAAGTGTACTCACAAGGCTTACATTCCCATTAGAGACGAACTTTGTTGCATCGGACAGTGTGTATTAAGAAATTGCAGATTGGTGATACCGCAAAGATTGAGACCGAAGATCGTATCCTTAGCGCATGAAGGACACCTAGGTATTGTTGGTACCAAGCAAAACCTCAGGACCAAGGTATGGTGGCCAGGTTGTGATAAAGACGCAGAGAAATTTGTTAAAACTTGTCACGGATGTCAAATCACAAGTAGGAGTAATCCGCCAGAACCGATCCGGAATACGCTACTCCCGACAGGACCATGGATCGACGTAACTGTTGATTTTCTTGGACCTTTACCGACGGGTGAATCAATTATGGTAGTGATAGATTACTACAGCAGATACTATGAGTATGTGGTGTTGAAGTCCACAACCACTGAAAAAACAATACAAGCATTAGCAGAGATATTCGCAAGATATGGATTACCTGTTACATTATACTCGGACAATGGTCCACAATTCATTTCAGAGACATTTGCGGAATACATGAGGACCACAGGTATCCACCATCATAAAGTAACTCCGAAATGGCCGCAAGCCAACGGAGAAGTAGAGAGACAAAATCAGTCCATTGAAAAACGATTGAGGATTGCACACGCTGAAGGACAAAATTGGCGAGAAGCATTGCTATCTTATGTGGCTGTCTATCGAGCAACGCCTCATGCAACCACTGGAAAAAGTCCTGCAGAAGCATTTTTTTGGGAGAAAAATCCGCACCAAAATGCCAGAAATAAAGGAAATCCGAGACGACCAGGAGATGAGGGACCACGATGCTGAAAAGAAAGGTGCAGCAAAGCTGTACACAGATTTGAAACATGGAGCCAAGTACTCAGACATCATGCCAGGAGATAATGTTCTAGTGAGGCATGAAACTGGTGGTAAGCTAGACACACCTTATTACCATCAACCCTATACTGTCGTATCCAGAAGTGGCAGTATGGTGACAGTCAAGTCTCCAACTGGAGTCCTGTATAAGAGAAATGTATCAGGTGTAAAAAGCTACCAGTCCAGAGATACATCGAGCGAAGAGGTTGAAAGGCCAATACGAGATGCTGAAACTGAGAGACCTGATGATGTTCCAGAGGCAGTTACCAGCACTCCTGATGAAGTGACTAGAGCACCAGAAACACCCGAAGCTGTGGCGAGCAGTATTTCCGACGCTGAGAGTGAACAACCGAGAAGCGACGACAATATCGCAGGCAGGTCGAAATGAAACCGGAAAGTGCCCAAACAATACGAAGACTTTGTGCCATAGTTTTAATAAGAACTTTGGGACAGTATTTTAATCTTATATCATAAAGTGCTTGTATGAGTGCTGTAGGAAGTAAACTTTATGTAGTTGAGTTATAGTATTACTATTAGTTACGATGTTTGTAGGTTTCCGAGGGATATTGGTAAGTGAAAGTAAAGTTTATTTCTGATTAAAGGAGGGATGTCATGATAATGAATATGTATGAGATATACCAGAAGTCACGTGGTATGAGAGAGAGATAAGAGCACAAGCAGGAGAACAAAGGAATCTGGAAAATAAAGACACTGAAAAGTTTACCTGATAAAACTTGTGTTCGATGTTTTATTAACTTCACATTTCGGGCCACAAATGTGACACTCTGAGCCACATAACAATGGATATAAATCAATGGAAAAATTTGTAGTCAATTCAGAAGAAGGAAAAAATAGTCAGACTTAAATAATAATAATGAATGTGGTTAAAGTCAGGGATAATTTTGCAAATGATGCTTTTGTAAAAAAATTATGCAGACTGAAATACAGGTGGTCCTCAATTCACGATGGGGTTACGCTCTGGCAAAACCATCGTAAGTTAAAAAAATTCTAAGTCAAAAAAGAATACTGCACCTATTATTTTTAATAATTAAGTTTTGAATACCTTTATTCCACACTAGAATAAAAATCAATACGAGAGGGTATGCTGCACAAAACTCTTGTGTGATGCTGCCATCGCTTAGCATCGTGAGAGAGTAGCATACCACATATCGCAAGCAGAGGAACAAATCGGAATTCGAAATTGAAAATATGGATTCATATCATTGTAAGTCAGACCATTGTAAGTCAGACCATTTTAAGTCAGACCATTGTAAGTCAGACCATTGTAAGTCAGACCATTGTAAGTAGGGGAGCACCTGGAACAATAATGAACGTGGTTACAGTCGGGAAATGCTTTCGTAAATGTAACTTAAATTCCTTCCTCAAGTCACACCTTTCGAGCCCGGCAATATTCTTGCTCTTGATGTGGTAGCATACTACTAAAAATTAGTGTGTTTCCCAGTTCACGCTGAGGCAATGTCTCTGCTCTTCACTGACATTGGAAGACAAAGAACGCTGGCAGACAGAATAATTTCAATTTGACTTGTAAAAGTTGTGAGCTCAGTTTTCGTGCATTAATACATAGTAATGTGGCAACAGTCTTGTGTTTGTGAAGCAGTGGATGCTGTTATCTAAATTGGGATCAGGAGGTCTCTGTGCTTACACATTCTGTTCAGAATGCTGCCTACCTCACCTCTATGACCTGCAGGTAATAGGACTAACCAGCTACCATAATGCAGCAGGCCTTGTTCTGATCCTCCCTGAATTACTGTACTGAAAAGAAATCATGTGGAACAATGGAGATAAATGCTGCATGACAACAAAATAGACACCCACATAGGGACAATATTTTCAGGGTACTGGCATCACTGACAAGGCCAGTATTAACTGCCCTTTCCCCAAACAACACTTGAGAAGGTAATGGCGAGCCATCTTGTTCAATTCACAATGTAGTGGGTAGCAAATCCCTGCAATAACAAAGGCGCAGCAGTACATGTTGAGATCAGGATGATCTTCAACTTTGAGGGGAACATGCAGGTGACATGTTCTCATGCACTCAGAGCCCTCGTTCTTCTTGCGACTGAAGTCAGGGGTTTGCAAAGTAGTGTCGACAAAAACCTGAGGTATATTTTGCAGATGCTGCACATTGTAGCCTATGTGTACCTATGGTGGAGGGAATAGTAGATGGGGGACTTATCAAGCAGGATGCTTTGCCCTGGATGGGTAATGTTGAAGTATTCATGACACGTACCTATTCCAGATTAACTTCTGGTCAATGGTGACTCTTTGGAATCATGGTAATGCTGTGGGATGAGTGGGATGTAGGAGTGTGGTTAGACTGTCACTCATTGAAGGTAATCATTGCACAGTCTTTCTATAGATTGAATGTTATCTGCCACTTAATAACCCATGCCCAAATGTTGTGTCATATTTACTCCATGCATTGCATAATTTGTTGAGGGGTTGTGAATGGAATTAAACATTGTGAAGTCATTAGCAAACAGCCCCATTTCTAAGATTGTGCTGGAGGGATGGTAATTGGTGGAGAGACCGAAGATGATTGGGCCAAGGACACCACCTTATGGAACTTCTGACAGGCTTTTGAAGATTGAGGTTGCGAACGATTGATACCCAACAGCCACACCCTCCTTCCTTTTACAAAATCAGTGGTACTGATTGATTTTAGTGTTGAGAGGGCTACGTGAGCCACTCAATCAAGTAAGTGTTTGTCAGGGATTATTCTAGAGTGAAAGGTCATGGAATTATGTGGCATTTATACAATGAGAACCAATCTTCATGCAACATGCAACAGTAATTCATTTTGAAATTAGAAAGGTAGATTTGTAACAAAGTGAATTGTATTTACATTTTTAAAAATAGAATCTCTTCATAATAAAAATATACTGTGCAAGGTCTTTTCACATTTGGAGTGTCATATTCTTATGCATGCAAAGGAAAAGCAATATAAAGTTTCTTAGAACATTAATTGTGCATATTTGAATTTTCATTTTGTTACTGTACATTATAGCATTAGCCATTCATAGCATCAGTATCACTATGTCTACAGAGCACAGGCTGCTGGCCTACAGCAGGGGGATGCAAAGTGTAAGATGGTGAGGCTATATTCTTTGGTTATATCAACCAGGTTTCAGACACCTGCTAATTTATTCTGCCCCATTGTAGTTCAGATTATGGAAGCCTCTAGACCATATTTAATTCTATCATATAGCTCATCAAAATTGTCCTCGACATATTTGTTCCATCCATCAATAATTGAGATATCTGGGCACACAGATAAGCTTTTAGATTAAACTAAACATGTGTAATACCCCAGCAAAGATGTTGCATGATTCAGTGGTGCATTAATCATTACAATGTACTTCCATTGTAAACATCCTTTTCAAAGGAGCATTTTATCAGATTAAACTATTGATGTAAACAATCTTGTTGCAGATCTTTAAACTGTATTGAATCATCTGCTGTTACCTTTATTCCATAAAAACTGAATACCTATGGGTTTGCGATTTCTACCAAATAGGACTCTTCCAAGAGAGTGTCCAGAGAGAAAGCTTGCTTGTCGGGCACAGTAAAGATCTTCTGCATGTTCACTTTCTCCAGTCTCCACAATGCAGTCACTTTGGATTCTTTTGTTCATTTTGGATAAAGGCATTGATGAGATCCAGATCTGAGTGGCCCTGTTGAAACCCAATCTGAGCAGAAAATAGGCCTAATGGTTGTGCAGGACTAATTGAGTTGTTTGCTAGGAAAAGAGAGATTGACTGGGGCCTTCAGTTTTGGTTGTAGAAAAATACCATAAAAATCTGGACCTAATGTATTATTTCAGCTACAGGCTTTTGATAGACATCAAATGTGGTTCAGAGAAATATGCGAATATTCACATATCTAATACTGTATTAAATACTAAATGATTTAAATTATAGTAATGACACAAACAGTCATGTAGGAAGAAACATCATCTGCGTGAATTTAAATTTAAATTCAGGTCAAATCGACTGCAATAATGAGGAACTGGCAGGAATGATCCTTGTACCTAGAGAATGAAGATTAGAACTGCGGTGTGGCACACGCTAATGAAAATAGGTCACATTTTATTTTAGATTACAGTAGCCACAGAGTACTGTTTGTTCTACTTGCAATCTGATAAGTTTAAATTGTAAAATTAAATTGGAGAACCAGTTCCATTGGGCAAAATACTAAATACTCAAATAACCAGGCATGAGCAGGACTTTGGAGAAACTCTGGATAGAGGTGACGAATACAATCTTAAAGTCTTGACTGCAGGTTTTCCATTAGACAGAAACTTGCTGCTGATTGGTACAAGCAAAAACAAAAGTTCATCTTATGTACAACCTGAATAAAAAAGATCATATTATCATGTTTACAGATATTACCATTTTCCCTTCAGCATTTTAAGGCACATTGCGTCACTTTAAGTGACAGACAGGCAAAATTAATTGGTTCCGCAATTGCACTGCATGAGTGAACCAGAGATCCAATTCAGTCCTGCGGTCTGAGAAATAGTACAGTAAAACCCCTGATATCTGGCAGCTATGAGGATGGGTAGATGTGGGATAGGTGAATTTTCCAGTTGCTTGAGATTGTGTGTTGCGTGATTAGTGAACTAACAGCGAAGCGCACAATTTTTACCTATTTATTTTCTGCAATGTTTTTTGGCAGTTGCTTGAGACTGCCCGTTGCTTGAATTCCAGTTAACAGGGGTTTTACGATATAGATTTCAAACTTATTGTCAAAGTACATACATACTTCACGTACAACTCAGATTCTTTTTCTTGCGGGCAAGGCAGAATTACCACTTTTTTGAGAGTGCAAAAAAACTGTACACATGTAAAAAAGTAAAGAACTGTGAACAGTTAATGAATGTAAACAAACTGTGCAATATAGAGAGAATGAGAGGGAAAAAAAATAAAGTGCATGAGTAAGAGCCCTTAAATGACTCCCTGATTGAGTTTGTTGTTGAGGAGTCTGATGGTGGAGGGGTAGCAGCTGTTCCTGAACCTGCTGGTGCGAGTCTTGTGGCACCTATACCTCTTTCCTGATGGCATCATTGGGAACAGGCTGTCTGTGGGTGCTGTGGATCCTTGATGATTGCTGCTGCTCTCCAATAACAGCGTTCCCTGTAGACATTCTCAATAGTGTTGAGGGTTTTGCCTGTGATGTGTCCACTACTTTTTGGAGGGCTTTACACTCAGGGGTATTGGTATCCCAATACCAGACTGTGATGCAGCCAATCAGCATGCTTTCCACCACATATTGGTAGAAATTTGCCAGGGTTTCTGGTGTCATACCAAATCTACGCAAACTCCTATGTTTGTATTGCAATGCAAATAATGCATTGTCATGTATGTGTGTAAATATAAAGTGGAAGCAGATCCTTTGGCTCAACTTGCCCTCGCCGACCAAAATGTCCCACCCACACTATTCCCACCGGCCTGCGTTTGGTCCATATGCCTTGAAACATATCCTATTTGTGGATGCATCCAATTGATCCTTAAATATTGTAATAGTATCTGCCCCATCCACTTCTTCAGGAAGCTCATTACATACAGCAACCACCCTCTGGTATAAAAGTTGCCCTTTGGTTTCCTGTTAAAACTTTTATCCCCTCATCTTAAATGTATGTCATCTGGTTACTGATTCCACGACTCTGGGTTAACGAGTATCTGTGTTCACACTAATCATGATTTTGTACACCTCTATGAGGTTATCACTCATCCTCCTGTGATCCAAGGAATGAAACCTGAGCCTGCTCAAGGTCTCCCTATAGCTCAGGCCCCCAAGTTCTGACAATATCTCCATAAATCTTCTCTACACCCTCTCCAAATTGACAACATCTTTCCTATAGCATGGTGACCAAAACTGAACACAATATTCCCCATGGATGCCTCATCATCTCTTACACAACTGTGACGTGACCTTCCAACTTTTCAGGTAGATTTTATACGGACATCCCAGGCGGAAAATCCTGTGGGATTTTCCTGATATTGGCTTTAATTCTGGACTACAAGTGCAAATTCATGAAACATGATATGAAAATGGACTTAACCATACATACATTTTTATCTTTTCACAAACCCAAATGGTTCTGAATTCTTGAAATCTTAAAGCCTTTTACAGAATGAAGGAGTTATATGTGACCTTGTATCAAAATTGAATTCTTGTTTCCATTAGAAGTTCTCTTGAGGAAATGTCTCAGTGTTTTTTCCAGCATGTTGGATATTTTCAAGAATTCTGAAGACCTTATATTCTAGTGTAAGTGGCAGCTAAAAGCAATAGACAAAAGAAAGTTCAGGACTGTGATGTAAGAGTCATAAATAATTTACTTCACGCTGTCAGAACAGATCATTGATAAAATTACCAAAATTCATTTTGCTTATTTTATCCATTTCTCTGCCAGGTTTACTGTCATATTATCTGTGCTACCACCTATCCCATTTTGACATTCCAGATTCTGTCTTGCCACTTGTTTGCATAAGATATATTTTCTTGATGCAAACACCTCAAATTTTCCGCAAAGTAACAGCGGACCTTGGAAGAAGAAACAATAAACTCATTTACTAAACTGTGAGCAGTGGCACATAAGCCAGTAAATAACGAGTACAAGCTTAAATATCCAGTCCTTGAAATATCAAGCTTAAATATGATATATGGACTAAACTGGAACATGAAAGGAGCCTGCCACAAGGCCCCTAAAAACTCTGTGGAAGTTCACTGCTGGATTTCCACAGGGTCTCTCTGACTGCTCTTGCTATCCTCATATTTTCTGTTCAGCTTTGCAATTGCAACAAAATTGGCCGGGAAAAAGTTCACAAAATTTAATGCGGAACAAAGAAATTTAAATATCCGTCTCTTAAGCCACCCGTGGAAGGCTCATTCAGAAATTCATAAGGCATGGGATCCATGGAACCTTGGCTACTTGGATTTGGAATTGGCTTGCCTGCAGAAAGCAGAAGGTAGTAATAGATGAAACATATTCTGCCTGGAGGTCAGTGACTAGTGGTGTTCCATAGGGATCTGTTGTGGGACCCTTGCCATTTGTGATTTTTATAAATACTTGGATGATGCAGTGAGTTAGTAAGTAAGCATAGATAGAAAGTTTGTAAGTGTTGTGGCTCATAGTTGTTGTAGGTTACAACAGGATGTAGAAAAGATGCAAGTTTGGCAGAAAAGTGCCAGATGGTTCAATTCTGGATAAGAGTGAAATGATGTACTTTAGAAGGACCAATTTGAAGACAGTATATATGGTTAATGGTCAAATTCTTAACATTGTGGAGGAACAGAGAGATGTTGGTGACAATATCTATTGATCTCTCATGGTTGCCACACATAGGGTGATTAAGAAAGCATATGATATGTCAGCCTTCATTAAGGAGGGGTAAGGATGGGGGTTGAGTACAACAGTTGTGAGGTAATGTGGCAGATCTATAACACTCTGGTTAGACAACTTGGAGTTTTTCATTCACTTCTGGTCATCTCATTGCAGGAAGGATGTAGATGTTTTGGAGATGATTCGGAGGAAATTTACCAGTATGTGCCTGGATTGGAGAATCAAGGTTAGAGTGATGAACGGAGGTACATAAAATGATGAGGGGCTTAGGGTGTACAACCAGCACTTTTTCCTAGTGTGAAAATAGGAAATAAAAGAGGGTATCTGTTTAAGTGAGTGGAGGGAAGTTTAGGGGAAATGCCAGAGTTTAGTGTTTTGAACAGAGAATGGTATGTGCCTGGAAAACATTACCAGGAGTGATGTGGAGGGAGATTTGCTCATTATTGGAGTGAAGTAGGGAAAAATTAGATAATTGTGGAGTAATTTTTTGTAGGTCAGTACAACATTGTGGGCTGCAGGGTTGTAATGTTTTATGTTCTAAATTCAGAGCTATCAATTAAATATCTTTCTTTGGCTTGGCTTCGCGGACGAAGATTTATGGAGGGGGTAAAAAGTCCACGTCAGCTGCAGGCTCGTTTGTGGCTGACAAGTCCGATGCGGGACAGGCAGACACGGTTGCAGCGGTTGCAGGGGAAAATTGGTTGGTTGGGGTTGGGTGTTGGGTTTTTCCTCCTTTGCCTTTTGTCAGTGAAGTGGGCTCTGCGGTCTTCTTCAAAGGAGGTTGCTGCCCGCCAAACTGTGAGGCGCCAAGATGCACGGTTTGAGGCATTATCAGCCCACTGGCGGTGGTCAATGTGGCAGGCACCAAGAGATTTCTTTAGGCAGTCCTTGTACCTTTTCTTTGGTGCACCTCTGTCACGGTGGCCAGTGGAGAGCTCGCCATATAACACGATCTTGGGAAGGCGATGGTCCTCCATTCTGGAGACGTGACCCATCCAGCACAGCTGGATCTTCAGCAGCGTGGACTCGATGCTGTCGACCTCTGCCATCTCGAGTACTTCGACGTTAGGGATGAAAGCGCTCCAATGGATGTTGAGGATGGAGCGGAGACAACGCTGGTGGAAGCGTTCTAGGAGCCATAGGTGATGCCGGTAGAGGACCCATGATTCGGAGCTGAACAGGAGTGTGGGTATGACAACGGCTCTGTATACGCTTATCTTTGTGAGGTTTTTCAGTTGGTTGTTTTTCCAGACTCTTTTGTGTAGTCTTCCAAAGGCGCTATTTGCCTTGGCGAGTCTGTTGTCTATCTCATTGTCGATCCTTGCATCTGATGAAATGGTGCAGCCGAGATAGGTAAACTGGTTGACCGTTTTGAGTTTTGTGTGCCCGATGGAGATGTGGGGGGGCTGGTAGTCATGGTGGGGAGCTGGCTGATGGAGGACCTCAGTTTTCTTCAGGCTGACTTCCAGGCCAAACATTTTGGCAGTTTCCGCAAAGCAGGACGTCAAGCGCTGAAGAGCTGGCTCTGAATGGGCAACTAAAGCGGCATCGTCTGCAAAGAGTAGTTCACGGACAAGTTTCTCTTGTGTCTTGGTGTGAGCTTGCAGGCGCCTCAGATTGAAGAGACTGCCATCCGTGCGGTACCGGATGTAAACAGCGTCTTCATTGTTGGGGTCTTTCATGGCTTCGTTCAGCATCATGCTGAAGAAGATTGAATATATGCCTTGCTAAACACACAACATGGTTGCATTGAATGAGTTGAGATTTTTTGGTGCACACTGGGCAAAGCTAATCTTTACCCTTCCTTCAGTTTACAGCAGTTCAATATATTACTGAACCTCCGCAATGTTGCCTGCTGAAAATAACTCCAGGTTACTTTCTTCTAGAGGGACAATAAGCAGAAAGTCTGCAGTAGTCAGAGAAGACACCGTCATGTCTCAAGTGCAAGAAGGAATCAACAAGAAATACTGGCCTTGCCAGCGTTGCCAGCATTCTGTGAACAACAGGATGTTAGATATGAAAGACTCATTTCTTGGCCTTGGATCAAGTTTTTACAAGACATTCAGGAAAAAAAAACATTTTCATTGACTCTCTGTGAACTTTAGTTATCAGGGACAATTTTCACAGAGTAATGTAGGAAACTGAAAGTAGGAGCAGGAGTAGCTCACCTGGCCCCTCAAGCTTACCATGACAGAGTTATCGAGCGACACAGTGTGGAAACAGGCCATTTGCCCAACTTCCTCACACCAACCAGAATGTTCCACAAAAACTAGACCCTCCTGCTGGCATTTGGCCCATATCCATAACCATATAACCATATAACTATTTACGGCGCGGAAACAGGCCATGTCGGCCTTTCGAGTCCGTACCGGTTGACCAGGTAGAATGTAAGAAAGAACCTACTTCCTTATGAAACCTAAAACACCAGAACAGGAAAGAAAGTTTTTGTAGACAAGACCTAATTAAGATTAGAAGATCTAAGATGGATTTATCATGTGCAAGTACATAAAATGTATTAGCAAGGTTGATGTGCTCCAGGTGCGTATAATTAGCAACAATACATCATCAAGGCAATAAGGGAACCCCTTTCAACACATCCTATCTATGGATCTGTCCAAATTCTCCTGAAACTTTGCAATAGTATTTACCCCAACCATCTCCTCCAGCAGCCCATATGCACTACCCTTGGTATGAAAAAAGTTACCAGTCTGGTTCCAATTGCATCTCTCCCCTCTCATCTAAACCCATGTCCTCTGATTACTGATTCCCTATTCTGGGCAAAAGACTGTCTGCGATGTATAGCTCTATGAGATCACCTCTCATCCTCTTGAGCTCCAAGAAATTCAATATGGTCATGGCCGATCTACTCCACATCTCAACTCTGCTGTGCCAGACCCCCAGCATTCTCCATCCCTCATTATGATCATTTTTTTCAGATTTTTTTTAAAAACACGCACATTGTTGGCATTTTTGGAATGCTGAAAGTAGGAAACGAAATAATGAAATGAAAATAAAAGCTTTGAAAATAAAATGTAACAAAAAGAAATTGATTTCACTGTTTCTGTTATTAGTTCCTAGCATTGAAATAATGAAACAAATTTCTTCTTATCATAGTTTATTTTAATATCGTTTAATACCGTTCTCTACATCCATTTTGATAGTAAGAGGTTTAATGGGCTGACAGTAAGCTTTAAATGTGAAAACATGGTCATGGGCATTCAAGTTAAATATAAAGTCTTAAAACATTGAGTTTTAAAAATGAATTAAATATATAATATTTGACTGTCATGGCGTTCAACTATTTAAAGCATGAAGCATTGACCTGTATTACCATTTCCAAATGAAGAAGTCAGTACAATTATCAAAACAGCCGAGAAGATCACTGGGATCCAACTTTATTGACGACACTCACTGGAAATGATGACTAAATAGGGGTGAACTTATTGTTGACATCCCTCTCTACCCAGCACACAGTATCTTTGACCCACTACCATCAAGAAGGAGTTAAAGGAGCATCAAAATCAGGGCTGCTAGGCTGGGAAATTGCTTCCTACTGATGAAGAGTATCCTGCGGCCAAGTAAATAATTCCCAGATATTTTTCTATATTTATTTTAAATTATATTGTTATGTTTATATGTGACTATTATGTGTGAGTGTGTGCAATATGGTCTGGAGAATTGCTGTTTCATTTGGTTGTACAGTCAGGTGATAATAAATTAACTTAAACTTGAACAATGAGGAAATGTTTAACTTATTTTAGGGAATGGGTAGATTTTACTGTGAAAGATTGAAAATAATGTTAAAATAAAATATTAACTTAAAAACATAATAAGGAGAAAGGAAAAGGAAGAGCTAATTTTGGAAGATAAAATTTAGAAAGTAAATTGTGGAAATACTATTTGAAAATACTGAATTTACATGGTACATCATGTCAAACAACAAGCAGCCCTGAATAAATGATTTTTCGGCTTGTCCAAACAACAGGGGAAGAAGAAACCACATGACCCGAAGACTGTCAATGTAAAGGACTTAAGATTCATTGGCTTCATGATTCCACTATTTTTTGTTTAGATAGTAATTAATAAGCACCAAAATATCCTGTAAATGAACCTTAGAACCACAGATCATGTCAGCCAGAAACAGGCCCCTTCGGCTCTTCTAGTATGTGCCACTGACCTGCACCCAGTCTATAGCCCTCCATACCTTTACATTTACGTACCTGTCCAAATTATTCTTAAAAGTTAAAATTGAGCCCTCATTCACCACTTCAGCTGGCAGCTCATTCCACACTCCCACCACTCTCTGTGTGAAGTGGTTCCATCTTGTGTTCCCCCTAAATGTTTCCCCTTTCACTCTTAACCCATGTCCTCTGGTTTGTATCTCATCTATCCTCAGTGGAAAAAAAGGCTACCTATGTTTACTGTCACTAGTCCCCTCAAAATTTTAAATACCTCTATCAAATCTCCCTCATTCTTCTATGCTCCAGGGAATAAAGTCCTAACCTGTTTAACCTTTCCCTGTAAATCAGTTCCTGAAGTCCAGGCAACATCCTAGTAAATCTTCTTTACACTCTTTCTATCTTATTAATATCTTTCCTGTAGTTAGGTGACCATAATGGCACACAATAGTCCAAATGTGGAATCACCAATGTCTTATACAATTTAACATAACATCCCAACTCCTATACTCAATACTTTGATTTATGAAGGCCAATATGCTAAAAGTTCTCTTTACAACCCTATCCACCTGTGATGCCTCTTTCAGGGAATTATGTATCTGTATTCCCAGGTTCCTCTGTTCTATCACACTCCTCAGTGCCCAACCATTCACCATGTATGCCCTTTCTTGGTTTATCCTTCCAAAATGTAACACCTCACACTTGTCTACATCAAATTCCATAAGTGCCTTACTAAATGTCTGTAAAATGGCTAATGAACCAGGTATGAAGGTGATTTCTGAGGTGAAATGAAGTAATTATTCCAAATCTCAGAACAAATTACAATATCAGAATAAAAATGAAACAGATTTGATGAAGATGATGTGAATTATTTATTCAAAAGTGCATTGTACAGATATTTTGAAAATCTTCCTTGCCACACAGGGGTACAGAAGATACACCAATATATTTGGTACAAATTAAATTATCACCATTGCCAAGACAGAAAAAAATGATAACAAATATAAAATAATAGATGAATAAATATTCACCGTTGCAGTTACTGCAAAGAAATAAAGTGGCATCTCAATAGTACGGACAGATCTTTAGGTGGGAAACATGAAAGTCTGCAGATGCTGTGAATGTAGTAAAACACAGAAATGCTGGAGAAACTCAGCAGGTCTTGCAACGTCCACAGAAGATAAAGATGGATTACTGATGTTTTGGGTCTGCTCCCTCCCTCAAGTTATGAGCAAAAACAGACATAGGCAGACTTGTGAAAACAGACAAAATGTGTTAATTGGATATGATAAAAGGACAGGAGAGAGAAAAGGTGAGAATTGATTGTTTTTGACTCTGCGAAAGGGTCACAGGGAAAATAGAAGAGAGAGAAAGAGACATAGCTAGAGGAAAGGAGACATGGGGAAAGTTGCGGTGGGGATTTTGAACAGTAGCAGAAGTTGGTATTATTGCTATTGGGTTGGAGGGTACCCAGATGGAATATGAGCAGCTGTATCTCCAATTTGCGGTGGCCTCTGTCTGGCAGTGCATGGGACCATGGTCAGACATGTTGGCAAGGGAATGTGGTGGGGAATTGAAATGGGTGGTCACTGGGAGATCCCCGCTATTGCAGCAGACGGAGCCAAGGTGCTCAGTGAAGCAAGCTCCCAGTCGATCATTCCAATGCAGAGGGTTCAAGAGCCTGATAGCTGTTGGAAAAACTTTGTTCATGAACCAAAAGGTGCTGCATTTTAAGGTTCTGCACCTTCTGCTGAAGGAGGTAGTGAGAAGAGATGGGATCCTTTATACTGTTGGCTGCCTTTTTGAGGCAGTGCCTCACATAGATGGGAGATCAGTGCCACTTTTTTGCAACCTTCTATGTTCCTGTGCGCTTGAGTTTCCAAACCAGGCTGCAATGCAAACATTTATTATACATTCCAGAATGCACCTGTAGAAGTTTGTTACCATATACAACAACATGCCAAATCTCTTTAGATTTCTTAGAAAGTAGAATCATTGGTGTGTCTTCTTCAAGGTTACCTTGATGTGCTTTCTCCACAAGAGATTCTCGACATATGGACTTCACGGAGTTTGAAGACAGATGCATGGTTCTACAGCTTTCCCTTCTTTGTCCACAATAAGCTCTTTGGTCTTGTAAAGTTGAGAGTAAGATTATTGTTCCAGGTCCATAAAACTAGATTCTCAATCTCCACCCTGATTCATGATTATCTTTAGGGTACCCCCCTATTGATGATCGGGAAGGAAGAGATAATGTTGCTGATGAGCACTGATTGGGGCCTGCCAAAGAGGAAGTCAAGGATCCTGCTGCAGAGGGATGAACAGAGGCCTGGGTCCCTGAGTTGGTTAATCTGAGGTGTAGTCAATGAACAGCAACCTGAAGAGTAGGTGTACAAATGCAGAGTGGAAGGCCACAAGATGGCATCCACTACTGACTTATTGAGATGATAGGCCAACTGAAGTGGGTTCTGAGGCAAGAGTTAATTTACTCCATAACTAAGCTCTTCATCATGGGAGACATAAGATTCATCTTGCTGCAAAGTGTGAGTTTCATCAACATTTCAGCAGCGATAAGATTGGCTGGTATAGAATCTGGGAAGAGCATCCCCTTGTAAATGAGGTCAGCCTAAGGCAGCTATGATTAGCTGTGTTCTGGTGATTACAGAAACATGGCTCCAGGAATCCATTCCAGACTTAGTGATCCAAATAGATGACCTTATTTCCCTCAGCCAGACAGAAACACTGCTGCTTCTGAAAAGACTTGAGGAATCGAACTTTGCATTTACATCAGCGAGAACTGGTGCAGAAATGTCTCTGTTGTAAAGACTTTCTGTTCAGCAGAGATAGAGTACCTGATAGTGAAACACAGACCCTCCTACCTGCCCAGGGAATTCCGGTCACACTGATTACTGCAGTCTATGTTCTGCCTTTAGTTAATGGGGGTTTTGCAATGAAGAAGCTTTATGATGCCATCTGTGAAGCCCAGATGTCCCACCCTGACTGTGCCATTATTGTAGCGGGAGACTTCCATCACAGCAACCTGAAAGCAGTTCTATTACAGTTTTAACAGCATGTCAACTTCACCTCCAGAGGAGAGAACACCATGGATCGGGTGTACACCAATGTCCCTGGTGTGTACAAGGCACCACCTCTCCCCCATCTTAGATACTCAGATCAAATATCAGTCCTAGTAATCCCAGCATACAGACCGCTGGCAAAATAAGACCAGATTTCAGGGAGACCAGAACATGGCTGAAGGTGGGGGTTGGGTCACAGAGCCGCAACTGGACTGCTATGAGATCATGGACTGGAGCTGTTTCAGGGAGGTGGCCAACTATATCAGTCATGTAAACATCGAGGAGTACACAAGCTCAGAGATTGGCCTCATCAGCAAGGGCACTGAAGATGTCACCGAGATCAAATGTTTCACAACCAGGGCTAACCAGAAACCATGGTTGGATCCAGACGTCTGGGTCCTTTTCAAAGCTCATGGTGCTGCCTTCAAGGGACAAGATGGCACTAAGATCAACCAGGGCAGAACTCTCCTGTGCAATCTGGAAGGCTATGTGTGGGTTCTCACAGAAGATCCATAGACAACTATGCAGCACTAGTGACATGAAGCACGTGATTTGGGATCAAAACTATAACAGATCACAAGAAAACCTTGTGAGTTAAATACAACGATGCGTCGCTTCTGGACAGATTGAATATATTCGATGAAAAAAGCTCCGTGGCCCCCTAATGAACAGGCCTTTTGCATAGCTGTGGCTGAGGTGAGGAGAAGCCTATCCAAGGTGAACCCACGCAAGACAACAAGATCAAACAATATACCTGATCCTGTACTGAAGTACTGGATAAACAAATTGATGGAGGTCTTTACAAACATCTTCAACAACCTCACTGCAGCAGTCTATCGTCCCCACAGATTTCCTGGCAGCCACCATTCAGGAGGAACTGGAACAACCACCATCCACTACACATTAATAACTATGTAGTGGAGTGAGTAGAGAGCACCAAGTTCCTTGGAGTTCACATAACTAGTGAGCTATCATGGACACTCAACAGCTCCATACTTGTCAGGAAGGTGTAACAGCAACTGCACTTCCTGAGAAGACTGAAATTGGCAATGCTACCGGCCACTATAGTGTCATCCTTCTACAGGAGTTCTATCAAGAGTGTCCTTGCTGGCTGCATCACAATGTGGTACTTTTGCTGCAGAGAAATTGATTGAGCGTCAATCCACAGAACTATAAGAGTGGTCGAGAAAACACTGGGATCTCCTCCCCTGCCTCTCCCCCACCATGCCACCACCATCAATGTAATCTACCAAACTCATTATTTGAAGAGGGCACACAAAATCATTGAAGACCCCTTCCATATCTCAACTGCTCCTGTGGTTTCTGGTTAGTCCATACAGCGTATTTCAACTGCTCTCATCGGGAAAGAGATACAGGAATATCAGAGTCAGCACCAGGTTGAGGATCACTTTCTTCCCACATGTAGTAAAAATATTGAATGATCAAAGTAACTTCTCACAATAACAATCCAAGACTCTCATATTCACAAAACAATATTTATTTTCTTAGTTGTATTTATGAATACTTGTTCTGCATAAGTGTTGTTGTCTGTATGTGTGAGATATCTGGTTGCATGTCTGCATCATTTGCACTGAGGACCGGAGAATGCTGTTTCATCAGGTTGTACTTGTTCGATCAGATGACAATAAACTTGACTTGAAGTTCCAAGGAACAAGTTAAAGGGTTGCATGAGGTAAGAGTAAATGTGGTTTGCAATTTTACAAGGTTACTGTTTTAATTTTCAATTTTAATTTATAATATTTATTTACAGTTACAGCATGGTAACAGGCCATTCAGCCCACCATGTCCATACTTACCACCACACTAATCCTATATGTTTGACTGAGGTAAGAAGCATACTTGTATGCTTTACGGATTTAAGTGTTCTTTCTTTTTAAATTTTTAAAAATTGAGTTTAACATATAAATCCTACATACAAAGTCTTCTAATAAAACAAATAACAGGTCATATATACATAACACAAATTAATATAAATTTAAATTGAAAACCTATCTATATTTGTTTATTTAACAATATTTCTTAAAAATAATTCTGGATAGAAAATAAATAAACTACATGAGACAAACCTTTGATCTAAACAAAAGGTAAATTCTGTTTAATTTAATTATGATCAATGACAACCATAATTAAACCCACATTTAACAGAAGGCAGTCATAGGAGTCTGGAATGGGCTGTAGGTCTGCCTTGAGTCAGTAGAATGAGCAGTGTTCAAGAATTCAGCTGAGGATCTGAATGATTACACCATAGATTTTACACACTTTATCAAAACAACTGTGGATGAGGGTGTCCACTGCAAATCATTTTGGGTTATCCCTAACCAGAAGCCATGGATGAAATCCAGAACCTGCTGAGAGCCAGATCATAGGCAGTTAAGTCCGGGGATCCAGAACACTACACAATGAGCAGGTACAACCTATTAAAAGCCATCTCCTGGGCAAAATGAAGATTCTGGACGATGATGGAAACATCAAAGGATGGTAACAGCTGTGGTAAAGTCTAAATGACATAACCTGCAACAAAACCAAATCCAGCGCCGTATGAAAGACGCTGGATGAGCTTCTATGCCCAACTTGACATGAGAAAATGGAAGATCCATTGTGCACCCTCACATCACCTGATGATAATCTGCTGTCAGCATCCAAAGATGATGTGCAGGCTGCCTTTAGGAATGCGAATCCAAGGAAAGCATTCGGTCTGGATGGAGTATCTGGCCGAGCACTGAAAGCCTGTGCTGACCAACTGGCCAACATTTCCATGTATGTCTTCATCATCTCACTCTGGGAGGGTATGGTACTGACCTGTTTCAAACAGACCTCAATTGGACTGGTCCACAAGAAGAGTGTGGTAACCTGCCTAAGTAGTGGTAACATCCACAATAATGAAGTGTTTGAAGAGGCTGGTGTTGAAGCAAATCAGCTCCTGTCTGAGTGTTGATATGGATCATTCCAAACTGCCTACTACAGCAACAGGTGCCACCTTACTAGCTCAACATAAAAGAGCACCTGGACACCAAAGACACATAAATCAGGATGCTCTTTATTGACTAAAGTTCTGCATTCAACACCATCATCCCCTCAAAACTGATCATCAAACTGCAAGACCTGGGCTTCAATACCCCACTGTGTAATTGGATCCTTGATCTCCTCACCTCCAGCCCCTAATCGGTGCAGATTGAGAAGAACATCTCCTCCCTAATCTCTATCAGTACCGTAGCACCCACAGGGTTGTGTAATAAGCCCCTTGCTGTTCTCGTTTACACCTATAACTGCATAGTTTGGTATGACAGAAGCACCATTTACAAATTTTCTGATGATACCTCAATAGTGGTCTGTATATAGAAGGGTGATAGTGGGCTGTATATAGAGGGGTGATCAGTCAGCATAATGAAGGGAGATTAAAAACTTATCCGATTGGTGTACTAACAACCTCTAACTTGCTGCCTCCAAATCAGAGGAGATGGTCGTAGACTTTCAGAAGGAAAAACCAGAGGTCTACACTCCAGTGATCACTGGGGAATCAGAGGAGGAGAAAGAAAGGGTGAGCACATTTAAATTCCTGGGAGTCACTATCTCGGAGGATCTTACCTGAACCCAACGTACTAATGTCAGCATGAACAAAGCATGTCAGCGCCTCTACTTCCTCAGGAGTTTTCAGAGGATTGATATGGCATTGGAAATCTTGGCAAACTTCTACAGATAGTAAAAACACAGAATTAGAAGAAGGGCTCAGGCCTGATACATCATTTATGTATTTTTACCTCCTATGGAGGCTGCAAGATCTGCTGAGTTCCTCCAGCATTTCTGCATTTTTATTACTGCCTCAGAGTCTGCAAATTTTCATATTTCACTCCAAACCTCAACAGATGAGTAGTGGAAAGTGTGCTGACCAGCTGGATCATGGCCTGGTATAGGGACAACAATAGTTCTGAGTGGAACGCCCTGCAAAAGGTAGTGTGCACAGCCCAGCACATTATTGGTAAAACTTTTCCCAGTGTCAAGAACATCTAGATGGAACATTGCCATCAGAGAGCAGCAGCAACCATCAAAGATCTAAACCACCCAGGGCCATCTATGTTCTCACTGATGCCATCAGGAAAGAGATAGAGGGGCCACAAGATTTATACTGTTAGGTTCAGGAACAGTTGCAACCCTCCATCATCAGACTCCTCAACCACAGATTCAATCCAATACACATTTAGGGATTCCTACTTAGCACATTATTTATTACTAAATATTAGATTTTCTGTCCTTGTGCAGTCAGTTTGTTTACATTTCTCTCTTTGTTTACATCTCTCTTTTGTATGCATATCTATCTTCCTGAGCACAGTTTACAGTTACTGATAAGTAGAAATTCTGCCTGGCCTGCTGGGGAAAGAATCTCAGGGATGCATGTGATGTCATGCATGTAATCCGACAACAAATTTGAACTTTGAACTGTGTTCTGAAGGTACATACCAGTTAGCAGTGCTGCGAAAAGACAAGAAAAATAAATAGCAAGAGTGTGATAATGACAATGAGTTTATTGACATATACGTTGAACGATGATTCATATTTACTTGCTACCACTGATAAAAGAAATCGGTTACAAAAACAACTGTAATGGCATATTTAATTGAATTAAAAGAAAACAACAAATAACAAAAATAGAGAGACAATAAATAATCAGTTATTCTCATGCAAAAAAATTAACAAGATCACAAATAATCCTTTTTGGTTTTGTAGCCAGCCCTGATTAGTAGAACAAGAAGAGGTTCAGGAACCTGACAGCCGTTGGAAAGAAAATGTTCTTGAACTTAGTGGTGCTCGTCTTCAACCTTCTGTTCCCTCTGGCCAAAGGTAGCAGTGAGAAGAGGGCACGACCTGGGTGATGGGGGTTGAGGGAGGGCTCCTTTATGATGTGGGCTGCCTTTTTGGGACAGCATCTCACATCAATTGATGGGAGGTTGGGTCCTGCAATGGACTTCACTATGTTTGTTACCTTCTGGAGCCTTCTGCATTCCTGGGCTGTCAAATTTGCAAATCAGGCTGTGATGCAATCAATCAGTATACTATCCACGCACCTGTAGAAGTTTGATCATGTATTCGATGACATACCAATCTTCTCAGACTCCTCAGAAAGTAGAGACATTGGTGTGCTTTCTTCATGGTTATCTTGATGTGCTGACTCCAGGGGTGGTCTTCGAAAAATGGACATCTAGGAACTTGAAGGTTCCAATCCTCTCCACCTCTGCCCCATCAATGTGGACCCTCGTCCTCCCCTTCCTAAAATCAACAATAAGCTCCTTAGTGACAATGAGAGCAATACTGTTGTTCTGACACCACCGAACCAGATTCTTGACCTTCATCCTGTTTTCTGACTGATCATTTCTAATTATTCAGTTAACAATGGGATGTAGCTTTTCCTTGTAGTGTTTATTCAACGCTCTTTCAATCTGTCTGTGATCAACAGTTCAGTCCCTGGAACCTGGGCAGGTATTTCATAAGTTGAACAAGTGCCACTAGTGGTAACTCAGCTACAAAGTCAGAGATTTCCTGAAGAGATAGGTGTGCAATTCAATGCTCACTCGAGGATGGAATTGACAAGAGAGCCAAGCGCCAGAAGGAAGAGCCTTTCTTGGAGTAAAAAATGAAGAAGATTACTTTCAGTCAGCCTTTTCCAGTCTAAACTACTCACCAAATGGAAAAACAAAAAAGGGAAAACCGAGGCACTGATGGCTTGCTGAGGTGGGTGAGATTGTTAGTAAAAGTCTCCTAGTCATGGTAGTGTTAAACGTACACCTACTTTGGCTATTGAAAAGCAGAGTGGCCACATGATGATTGCTCTTTCCATTGTTGAGGCTGCTGAGAAAAAAAAAATCACGGTTCTAGTTATTGTACACTGCAGAAGACAGGCAATCTCAGAGGCTGCCAAGGATCATCATTGAATTACCATAACTGATCAGTGATTTGTAGAGGCATTAATCAGGAACTGTTAGTGATTGAGGAAAGCTTGCTGTTGAAACTAATTTACTGTCAGCTGCCAGACATAGATGGATTGCTTCTGGTTTGAGTTTTCTCTGCCCTTTGCTTGGGTTGCCCAGCAATTTGACACTGGGATTTCTGCTTGCCCTCTGCAAATCATAGCCAGTGGAGCATCCCTGATTTTCAGTGTTTCATCAATGGCAGTTGTGCCTCCAAATACCTTTGTAGTCCCATTCCGAAACTTCAGAGCTCCCTGCAAGTATTTCTTGTAATTTGGCTATATAACTGCTCCTGGCTGCTTGTTTCAAATTGTATCTGAGCACCATCCATTAGCTGGCGATATTCCCATGAAGCACTCTGCTGCCTTTCCTTATGTTAAATGGACCCCAGAAATCAAATAATTTTTGTTGATGTATCCCATAATGTTCACTGCGTTCAATGGCACTGAAGGCCTGCTGGCGATTTCATTGGCAAATGCCAGCCAGCCCACTCCGAACATCAATGTTTATGCACGGCAGTGCAAATCTCTGTGAAGTCTGAAAGGAGTGGGAGCAGAGACAAGGCAATTTATAAAGGTGCAGGGAGATGGAGATCTTGTAAGTGAAAAGTGGAGCACAGGCCGAGAGAATTTTACAGGTACAGGGCCATGCAGTTCTGATATGTGGAGAGTAGGAGTCTTGGAGAACAGGGAGACATATTCCCAATCACAACCTGTCTCAGGCTGTCAATATCAAAGTGTGACATCATAGGATGGAAGGAGGTTTCAAAAATAATCACCCCACATTCTTCTGATCTTCAAAGAATACAGACCCATTTTGTCCAACCTCCCTTGATAGGACAACTCTTTCAAGCCAGGAATTACCCTAATGAATCGCTTTTGGACTGCTTCTAATGCTATCATATCCTTTCTTAAGTAACAGGTTCAGAAGTTCATGCAGTATTCCAGGAGTGGCATCAATTACACCCTGCATAACAGAACTCCCCTATTGTAGGCAACACCTTGACAAAGAAGGACACTTTTCTATTTGTTGCCCCTGCATGCCAAATTTTAGGGATTCATGCACAGAGACATCTGTCTCCCATTATGCACTCATTTGCAGTTTCCATTTGGACAGTAATCTGCCTTTTGATAACAAGTGCAATACCACATATTCACCCAGTCTCGTGTGAATTAAAATGGGTGGGCAGGAGATGTTTTGGAATTGCAAATGCATGGTTCATTGTCATCAGATCTGTCACAAGTTTTGATTCCTTGGGTAACTTGATGAGCTGGAATCTGAGCTTCATATCAAGGAAAGTTGTGGCAGGCTAGACTGTCCTGCAAGAGATATGGGTTGCAGAGATGTGGCTTGTGGCTGGCGTCACAATCCGCCACAGTGACGTTACCATGGCGGGTGCTGTCGGGAGCTGGGGAGATATTAGCGCGTGCACTGTTCTTAATTAAACAGTTGATCGAATTCAACAACAGCTTTTGGTGTATGTAGTCTGTTCACTGCACCACCTCATGACCACAAGGGTAAGTTTCCTGGACTGTGTTCCAGAAGGCAGTCAGAAACATGAGATTCATTTTCTCAAATTTAACTATAGGTTGGGTACAGGAGGATATGACTACTAAAGAGGCTGTGCCATTCTTCATCTTTTTAGGATGAAGGTGTAAACTGCAGGTAGGATGTGCAAACTGTTCATTGGACCCTAGCATAGAGGGCTAGTCAAGTTGGGGCTTGGGGGAAAGGAGTAAAGGGAAATGTGGTGATCAGAGGGGAGAGCAAAGCTACTGGATCACATACAGTTCTCAGCTAAGTCAGAGAGTCACAAAGAATGTGATGCCTGCATAAGTTAAGGGGACATCTCTTCGGGGTGGGTGAAATGCAATGGGAGAATGAGTTCTCACAGTCTATATTTAATCAAAGTTTTTTGTTAATCTGATTGCACAAAGACAACCCATTGAAACATTGTTCTTCGGTTCTTGGTGCAAAACATGCAGACACACAGCCAGACATAACACACATACCGATAAATAAAACATGGGCAAGATAAGTATTTTCTCATTTTAAAATAAATAATGCTTTGTACAAATGAGAGTCTCAGATGGTTAGTGTGAGCAGCTCCTTTGGTCATTCAACATTCTCACTGGCTGAAGCTTTTCCTCAGGCTGGTGGTTTGGAATCTGATACTCCTGCAACTCTTCCCTGATGGGAGAAGTTGAAAGATGCTGTGCGCAGGGTGGAAGGAGTCCTCAATGATTTTATGCTCCCCCCTTCAGACAACGATCGCATTGATGGGGTGGAGAGGAAGACTCCAGTAATCCTCTCTGCCACTCTTATGGTCCTGTGGATTGACCTATGATCCATTTCTCTGTAGCATCCGTGCCAAAACAGGCCATTCTGTCAATCTAATCTATGCTTCACTATACAGGTACTAATTGCATGGATAGGACTGGGAAGGAGAGGCCCCTGAGGGAATGTAACATGGAGAAAAGGGGAATAGCTAAACCACAAAGATAATAATCTCAGAAATATTATATGAACCAAGTGGAAATCAGCAGTGGGTAAATAAAAGTCAGTTTAATATTTGCTATGGGAGCAATGGGTTCTGTTGACAATTAGTATCAGTGCCAGGGGAAGGGAGAGCTGCTCTATTGAGGCAGGCTTCATTTAAATGACGTGTGGTTCAAAGTTTTGGCATTTTCCATAATTTGAGTTAATATGGGGTTTAAAAAATAGAATGGGGAGAGTTAGGGATTCAATAAATTAAAAAGAAATGGCACATGGAAGGGAAATGTTGAATGAACATCAGTGTCACAGAAAGGGGAAGAAAAGGAGCTGGAAAAATTAAAGTAAAACCTCAGAACTTCAATCTCTTTATCTCAAGGCACCTGGAAACAGTCATAACAAGATGGTCTAACAGCATAAATAGAAATAAATGATTATGATTTACTGGATGTTATAGAGACATCAGGATTAGGAATTCAATATTCTAGTTTATTTGACATTTATAAAAAACACAAACAAAAGAAGGAGGTGGTGCAGCTTTGTAAAGCAATTTAATCTTTGATACAGTGTGAAGTAACGGAATGGTGATACAGGTGCAATAGATCAGGATTTGTTTGGGTGGTAATAAAGAAAAGGAGAGGATAGAAGACTTGGGTGGAGTAGTCTACAAGCATCTTCAAGTCAAGTCAACTACCTTTACTCGTCCATCATATCATGAATTACACGGTAAAGATTAGATAGCTTTTCTCCAGGTCAACGGAACAGATGTAGATAAATATAAGTTAAAATATAATATATTAAGACAGATACAATAAAAGTCTACTTACCAGTATCCACACATGCTCTTGGAATTCAGGAGCAAGATGGCCTGGGGGGGAAAAGAAAACAGTTGTCCAATCTGGACGTAAGGGCCCAAGTGCTACGGTATCTCCTATCAGATGGCAGAAGGGAGAACAGTTTACATGAGGGATGTGTGGAGTCCCTCACAATGTTTATTGCTTTCTGTGCATCGTATGTTATAGATTATCCTCTGAAGTGGTACAACTTTCAAACTTCCAATGTTCTTTATGTGCTGCCTCATGGTAGGACAAAGTATAAATGGGGAAATATCAATGATACATCAGAAAGGAACTGCAATTAACTTGAACCTCTTTATTGATGGGACTAATTAAACTAGCAGGGGTACTGAGGAAGAGGAATTTGTGGAGTATATCTTAGAGCGTTAAGTAGCTTCTGTAACATTCCCTATTTCTTGGAGCATCCTGTTGCAGAACCTCCTGGGAACGGGTTTGATTATAGATGGTGAGGCAGGATTAATAAGTGATTGTGTGCTTAAGAATCTTCTAAGCTGCAGTGATGACAACATGGCAGAATTCCATTGAAAAACAAAGTCTGCAGTTGCCATGACTGTGATTAAAATACAAGAATAGAGGAAAAACTCCGCCAGAAATCTGGACCACCTGAGAATACAAATTTCTCAAAAATACTTGTCTTTTGCGCGTTTACGCTGGCGTGCGTAAGCACCACAGGTGCATAGCGGCAATAAGCGACCATGCGGAAGTCACGGAAATGAAAGAAAAGATATTTATTTGGCTTTTTTGTACTTTGTATTTTATATGAAAAAATGTTTAGTTAATAAATGTTTATTCTTCTTAAATTTGAATTTTCAATGAACTGTCTGAAAATCTGGAAAATCCAAAAATCTCGACCCACCAAGCAGTCTGGATTCTAGGAATTTCATTGTACTGTATACTTAAAGTTTCAGGCCTTAGCCCTTCCTCAGGTTATGAACAAAAAGCAGATGTGCCTGAATAAACAGGCTTGAAGAGTAGAGAAGAAGGGTAGGGGAAAGAGTACCCTGCTAACACTCTCTAGGTGCACTGAGTACCAAATGCTATGAGCATGGAATTCCTGTTCATGAAGTGCGGATGGGTAGAAATCTGACAAAATGGCCTCAAGTAGCTGAAACCAGAAGCACTGACAAGCTGATTCAATGATCAATGACCTCGAGATGAAGGGAACATGCACTCAGTGACATAGGGAATGATGAACTTCTAATATGAGGGTCATAGTTCACTTGATGTGAGGAGCACGTTAACCTGCTATGGTCGGCATGATCGATCAGACAAATTGAGATCCATCCAGCTGACGCTGCCGCACTGCTGATGTGATACCGGCAGCTTTGACCACGCAATACAAGCTGACACAAAGTGCATTGATTTCCAGATACTGGGAGCAAGGATAAACTGATTGAGGGACCAACATCTCCATGAAACAAGAAATCTACTGCTTGATATGGGACCCATTTATGACCTGACGTAGCAAGAACTGACTTGCTGATGTAGAAAGCATGAATACCTGAACTAGGAGCATGGGCAACAAGGCCCAGGGAATGGTTACAGTCTGGTGCAGTGAATACTGATTGGACTGTTAGAGGGAGAATTGTCACTGTGGCATCTTGCTCCCTGATAAGGAAACACTGACATCCTGACAGAAGAGTATTTACTTCCTCATGCAGGGAATATTGAAGAGCAGACCCTAGAACCATAAAACACTACAGTACAGAAGTAGGCCATTTGACTAATGAAGCCTGTGATGAACTATTATTCTATCGAGTCCCACTGACCTGCACCCCATACCCCTCCAATCCATGTAACTATCTACATTTTCCTTAAATTGAGCTGTAATGACTAGTATGTTCCACACTCTTATCACTGTCTTCATGAAGTTCCCCCTAATATTCCTATTAAACATTTTACTCATCAATCTTAACCCATTGTCTTCTAGTTCTTGTCTCACCTAACCTCAGTTGAAATAGCCTGCATGCTTTTACTTTAGCTATACCTCTCTTAATTATGTATACATCTGTCAAATTTCCCCTCATTCCCTGATGGTCCAGAGAATAAAATACTAACTGATTTATCCTTTCCCTGTAACTCAGCTCCTCAAGTAAACACACCAAAATGCTGGAGGAACTCAGCCAGTTTTTTCCAACATCCAAAGGAGAGAAAAATAAATTGCTGATGTTTCGGCCTGAGTCCTTCTTCAAGGAAAAGAAATCAGAAAAATCAGAAGGTGAATATATCAGGAAGTCTCAGAATTCACACGTGGCTGTGGAAATGAGTCTGGGTGAGAACATGGTTGTAGAGTTTGAGAGCAGCAGGCAGTGCAGACGAGGAGCAGTGAGAGAGACTCTCAGAGAACTCCCTTTGAAGAGAGAACAACTTCAGGGCAGGCATCCCTTGAAGAAATTTTACAGTGGATCAACTAAACTTAAGTGAAACACAATAGGTTGCAGATGCTGTGATTCTGCGTTTTCTGATTTTTTTTTCCTTGAAGAAGGCCTCAGGCCCAAAGTGTCGGCAACATATCTTGAGTTACTCCAGCATTTTGGTGTGTTTAATACATCACAGCATTTGCTGCCTATCATGTTTCACTCAGCTCTTTTAGTCCCAGCAACATCACTGAGTGAGAATATCTGAGCACCTGAAACATCAGACACTGACCATCTGACATAGAAGGAACTGTTTTATTGATATTGGGAACTTTTACTAGCTGGCACAGGGAACATTGACATGTTGATAGCAGAATATTGAAGACCTGACAGAATGGCATTGACTTGTGGACCCAGGGAACAATGACAACCTGATTTGGGAGCAATGAGAGCATTAAATAAACAGCATTACTTCATAATTTGAAGAGCACCAACAATCTTGCATTGAGAGAAGTGACCTTCTTATCTAAGGACTGCCTTAGATGTGAAGTCATGCCAATGTGATTATGATGTGCCCAATATGAGCCATGTCTATCTGTCACAGGAGACATCTCCTACCTGAATGTGGACGTTGGGATAAACAGGAGACAGGGGATTTGTGGATTTGAGGATAACACAGGAGATTGAAAGTGTGGGAGACAGATACCCTATGGACTCACTCCCTGTAAGAGAAGAGAGACTGTAGCCAGCAGGTGGACTGTCATGAGAGGTAGGGGGTTGGTGGGTGGTAGTTTTGCAATGATTTTTGAATGTGTGTGAGGAGTTTGAGGGAGAAGGATGAAGGAAGGTAGAGATTGGAGGAGTGAAAGGGACAGAAAGAGGATGCAATCATGTTGGAGGTAATGCAATGAAGAAATGGAGAAATGCTATGATCAAAGAACATCTTTATGTGCTTACAGTATGTAACTTATTTATGTGTATGTCAAGTCTGCTTAACAGGGCTTGGCCAATTTTCTTGAACCTCTGTCTCAAATTGTCAATATTTCAACACAATGAAGAGCTTGATTCCTTCGTTCATTGTATCCTCTATTAGGTCATCACTGTTTTCCATGTGGTTAGAAGTGCATCCTGTATCTGATAACTAATGCTCTCTGCATCAAGCATTTGATGTTCAGTGAATCAAGTTGTTAATGTTCCCTTGATAGTCAGTACCCATTGTCATGTCAAACCCCTGGTATCTGGTACAGTAGTATTTACTCCCAAGATTAGATAGTCAATAATCCCCATGCCAAGTAATCAAATCTCTTTAAATAAAACAAGTTAATGCTCCCTTTGTTAAGGAGTCCATCTTTCCCTGTCTGATTGTCAATAGTAGCTTATGTGATCCTTGATTGAATATTCTTTATATGAATCATTTTCCATGTCTCTGATCATCAAGGGTCACTACATAAAATGGATATTCACTACTACCTATGCTTGGTAGTAAGCTCCATGTGTCATGTGTTAATATGTTAAGCAACAGGTAGTCAGAGTCATTCTGGCAGGTTGCCATGGCTCACTGTATCAGATGGTCATTGGGCCCTGTGTCAATGAAATTTAAATTTTTAAAATTTAGACAGACAGAATTACACCCAATTAACTTACACCCCCAGTGTGTTTTGATTGCTGGGAGGAAATTGGAGCCCCTGGGGAAAACCCATGCAGACAAAAGAAGAACATGCAAACTCCTTGGAGATAGCATGAGATTCGAACTCAGGTCCCAATTGGTGATGCTATAAAGGCATTGCGCTAACTGCTGTGCCGACCATACCACTCAATATTATAAATAATTTAGCACAATGTGCTAAGACAGAAAAAGAGATAGTTAATATGAATGGAGAGACCAAGTTGGCATTCTGGACTAATCCCATTTGCCTGTGTTTTCCCCATATACTTCTAAACCTTTCTATCCATATATCTGTCCTAATATCCTTACTTTTCCTTTTAAAATATTTTTATTAATTTGATAGAGAGAAATATTACATGTGTGTGTATATATATATAAAATAGTTTAGATATTAATTAATTATATAGCTTTTATATAGTGCAATTCAAAGTATGTGTCCTCATTATACATTGTCTTAATATCCTTTGAATGTTGCAATTTACCTGCCTCTATAGCTTCCTCTGGCAGCTTGTTCCAGATATGGACTACTTCTGAGTAAAATTCTTGCCCCTCAGGTCCCTCTTAAATCCTTCCCCTCTCACCTTAAACCTATGCCCTCCAGTTCTAGAATTATCTATCCTGGGAAAGAGACCGTGAACATTCACTTTATTCATGCCCCTTGTGATTTATTTAACTCTGTAAGGTCAACCCTCAGCCTCGAACATCTTAGGGAATAAAGACCTATCTTATATCTCAAAACCTGATGAATACCCATTGCAAAGGAATGCCAACTATATTGACACCCTGAGACAGAGAGAGCATTGACTATCTATAAATGAGAAAACCAACTAACTGATGCTGGGCAATGAATATCTGACAGAGGGAGCAACATCCTGGTTGTGGCACTGGGAGAAACAATTTCTGGCACTTTTGCATTGATTGACTGATATAAGAATGACTACCTGACTCGAAGAGCACCATCCAGCAAAAACTGGGAAATTGTGTACCTGGTCAGCAAAGGCTGACAACCTGAAAGAAGTAGAATTTCCTCAGTGAGAAATGACTATATGTAAATGAAGGAGCGATTATCTTGGACAATGAACCTGAGTGACATGATCATTGGAATATTGAGTGCCTGACAAAGATGCATGTTCGACCTGATATGGGAAGCAATGACTTCCTATTGTGGAAGAACAGACAACTTAACACAGAAGGATTGACATCCTGCTTTAGGGATCATTTATTATTTGGTCCTGAGAGCAACTATGACATGATATAGAGAATATTAACTGCCTAATCATGGGACTATTGACAACCTGGCACAGTGATCATTGAGTTATGCGCGAAATACTGACTGTCTAGAGTAGATAGTGATAACTACCTGAAATAGGGAGTATTGACCAGTACAGGGAATATTTTCTTACTGATACTGATGACATTATTTCCCTACACAAGGAGTCTTGACAACATCATGTGGCAGCGACTGTCTTGTACTTATTTACTAACTGACACCTACAAGGAGTGTTTGCTGAGGGAAAGTTACCCACCAAGCACCAGAAACTATGGTTACTTGGTTCAAGGATTAATTAGACAGGAAGGGAAGTCTACCTGACTAGAAGCAGCCTCACATATGAAACAAAGAGAAGTTACAGCATTGAACAACTGGTCCTGTGAGCATTGATATCTAGGCACCTACTTTATACCTTGAATTCTGTTCTTTGCAATGTCCAACAGGATGTTTGAGCTTCTAACTAAATGGCTTTAATTGAAAATATTCCAATTGTCAAAAAAATGAAGTATCAGCGGATCAAATCATCAAATTCTGTGAGCATTATCTGGTAAACAGAAAATTGACAAAGGTAATAATCACAGAATAGACAAAAGTTAAATTGACCACTACTTGTGTATCAGTGTTGGATGTGATAAAGAGCAGTCAGGAATTTGAGTTATCAGATGAGGTGTAATTTGGAGGGAAATTGAAGACAGTGGGAAGGAGATCGAATTGGACTGGGTCAGTTTAATCAGGAGGAGAGGTCTTGATTGCAGGAATAATGGGATAAATAGGTCAAGAGAGAAGTAACTGTGCATGCTGCAGGAAAAAAAAACATATTTTTCATACAGTTTCCCTTTGTTATTTTAGTCATAAAGTTTAACCCAACTGGCAACAGACCGCCTCATTACATGATGTGATCTGACGTGCTGAATGGCTCCATCATGCTCTGGTACGGGGACTCAAATCCATCTGAGTGAAAAGCCCTGCAAAAGGTAGTGGACAGGCAAAACTCTCCCCACCATCTATAAATCTACAAGTAACACTGTCATCGGACAGCATCAACAGTCATCAAAGATCCACACTACGTAGAACATGCTTTGTTCATGCTGTTGCCATCAGGAAAGAGTTATAGGTGCCATAAGACTCATAACACTTGGTTCATGAAAAGCTGCTACCCCTTCACCATCAGATTCCAAAACAACACATTCAATCAGAGACTCATTTAAGGTCTCTTACTTTGCACATTATTTACCACTGATTTTTTTTTCTGCATTGCACAGTTTGTTTACATTTTTCTCCTTTGTATTCATATTTTTCTTGAGTAAAGCTTTTTGCAGTAGAAATACTGTCTGGCCACAGAAAATAGAATCTCAGGGTTGTATGTAATGTCATGTATATACTCTAACAATAAATCTGAACTTAGATTGTTTGAACTTTGAACATTGCCATACTGGAGTGGAATATTCGCCTTCTATGTCAATTCCATTAATACCACAAATAAAATCAGAAGAGGGATGATTTGAGGAAGGCAAACATTACTTCTGGATTTTAAGACCTCTTAATATCATGCATAATTCAAACCCACCTATTTTGGAAAGATAATGTTACCTTCACAAGCTCAATCTTAGTTGTTTAAATTTGCAGATGACTCCAAACGCCTGGCTGTAGCGGTCACGCGGCCCGTGCCTTGGGATTACACAGAAAATTACCGTCAAACACGGTGACTGGCAAAGTATTGTGTGGGCTGAAGCGCCCATTTCCATAGGCAGCTGGCAGAGCGGTGAAACTGGCCAATCACCGCTGGTGGATCGCTGGGGGCCTAATTGGCAGCCAGCCCGCTTAAGCCACGCCCCGGTGGTGACACAATCGAGCTGACTATAAAAGTCAGAGCTGCCACTGAATAAACTCAGTGTCAAATACACTCTACTGGTGTGTGCGTCTTTCTTCTGCGGATTCAAGCTACAGCCTTTGGGCTATAACCAAGAGCAGTAACCTCGCTGTAGCCGTAGTGACCTCGCTACAATGGCAATGAAATATGGGGATGACGTACAGCCAAAAACACTGAGTGCTGAATGTAAGATAGAAAGACCACTGATCTCAAATACAGGCAGTTGTTGCTTCCAAACACAGAGAGCATTCATGACCAAGTGAGTGCCAAATACTTTCTGCTCTTTGCCAAATACTCTCCATACTGATTGCTCAATAGAGTGATAGAAATGGTTGATTATTTTCTGAGTTGTGCAAATTGCCTTCCAAATCTGTGTATAAATAAGGAATTAATTTTTCCGAGTGATTCACAGTGTGTGGCAAATTGATGCCATAATATGCACACCTGCAGGAACTATGCCCTTTTTGATGTTATATCAACCGCAGCACAAGACTGTAGATTAGCATATATGGATATTTTGTGCAGAACAGCTTTGTTGAAAACACCATTACTGGGTAAATGAGATTGTGAATGAAGCTGCTATTGGTGGCTGTACTTGCATCTTTGAAGATGTGGAGAAAAATTGATACATAATCATGAGAAAGTTAGGGAAACAGGGATATTGTAATTTCTACCAAGCAACACGTCATCTTTCTGCAAATTGAATCTTTTTCAGGACTTTTATTTGGGTGCAATATTTGACTGCCGCCTCCGACATGCTCTTATTGTTGACAAGATTGACTGCAGGGTTTGTTTTAATTGGTTTGTTTAAATCTCCAGCTTGTTGATCCCAGTGAGGTTTGCTGACAAAATGTTAGTGGCTCAGTAACAAATTTTCCACAGGATGTGGATGAAAGAAAAATAACTGATGAAGTTTAAGTATTGAACTCAATTTTAAGCTCATATGAGTCAATGAAGTGATTTTGTAAAATTGTTTTTCACGGGTGAATTCAGTAACACAGCCAAAGATACAGAGATGACTTGGCAGCGACATTGCCAGCCTTGGTAAATATTGAAAGGAGGGTTCAATGCCCCATAATAAGCTCATCTTTGTTCCACAGCAAGGAAAACAAATACATTCTTTGAACTAGCTTTCAAGTATAACATGAAAAAGCCCTCAAAGATTGAAAGATATTCCTGGATTCAAAGAGTAGAAGGAAGATAATGAGTAATAAAATGAATCATGAATAATGAGAGTTTATTCTCATATACATGCAGATTTCAGATTTATTGTCAGAATACATACATGACATCACATACAATCCTTAGATTCCACATCCTGCAGGCCAGGCAGAGTTTCTACTTATTGGAAGTGCAAAACTACTGTACACAATTGTGAGAAACAGAAGTACCTTCAAAGATTTCACTCGAGACAAAAATTGAGAACAAAGAACATTTATTGTACAACAGTGCAAAGTTGGGTGCTTCCCCTTACCCTGGGAATACACACACATACTGGGGCTCACCCAACTTTTATACAGTTCATTTCAGTGTAGAGGTACCCTCCCCCCCTAACATTCTTCTGCCTCCTGGATTGGTTTGGCATTTGGTAACTCTGTCTGCCTACCTGCAGTTTCTGTAAACTTGAAAGACCATGGGGTATCCTGTCTGGGTCCCATCATGTCATTGTCCTTATTCATGAATCTGCCTTTGTCCTTATTCACACATCTCAACCCCCAGGAGTTACTAATTCTGCAAAACTTACTAATTCTTTCTATCACTATAAGACCCTTATTCTATTATACTTGTGTAACCCTTCCTCACACTCTTATCGGAATTCATAGAAACATAGAAACATAGAAGATAGGAGCAGGAGTAGGTCATTCGACCCTTCGAGCCTGCTCCGCCATTCAACGAGATCATGGCTGATCTTAAAGTTCAGTACCCCGTCCCCGCCTTCTCTCCGTAACCTTTAATACCCTTATACTGAAGAAATAGATCTAATTCCCTCTTAAATATATTTAATGAACCTGCCTCTACTGCCCTCTGTGGCAATGAATTCCACAGATTCACCACCCTCTGGGTAAAGAAATTCCTCCTCATCTCGGTCCTAAATGGTTTGCCTATTATCCTCAAACCATGGCCCCGGGTTCTGGATTTTCCCATCATTGGAAACATCCCATCTGCATCCATTCTGTCCAGTCCTGCCAGAATTTTATATGTCTCTATGAGATCCCCTCTCAATCTTCTAAACTCCAGGGAGTTCAATCCCAATTTGCGCAATCTTTCCCCATAAGTCATTCCAGCCATTCCAGGTATCAGCCTGGTGAATTGCCTCTGCACTCCCTCCATTGCAAGAACATCCTTCCTTAGATAAGGTGACCAAAACTGCAGACAATACTCCAGGTGTGATCTCACCAAGGCCCTGTACAGCTGCAGTAAGGTATCCTTGTTCCTATACTCAAACCCTATTGATATGAAGGCCAACATACCATTTGCCTTTTTAACCGCCTGCTGTACCTGCATGCTTGCCTTCAGAGACTGGTGTACAAGTACCCCTAGGTCTCTCTGCACTTCCCCATCTCTTAATCTATTGCCATTCAAATAGTAATCTGCCCTCCGGTTTGTATTACCAAAGTGGATAACCTCACATTTATCCACATTGTAGTGCATTTGCCATGGATCTGCCCAGTCCCTCAATTTATCCAAATCACACTAGAGCTTCCTGACCCCCTCTTCCGTGCACACAATCCCTCCTAGCTTAGTGTCATCTGCAAATTTGGAGATATTACATCCAATCCCCTTATCCAGATCATTAATGTAAATTGTGAACAGCTGGGGTCCCAGTACAGATCCCTGTGGCACCCCACTGGTCACCACCTGCCATTCAGAAAACGAGCCATTTATCCCAACTCTCTGTCTTCTACCTGCCAGCCAGTTCTCGATCCTTATCAAAATTCATCCCTACTCAGCACTTACTTAACTTCCTCTAATCTAGTCTAATATTCCTTATTTCATTCATACTAGCTTTACTTCCTATGTTCTATTATCTCTCACACAATATACACATGTAAACAAATAATCAAATGTAAACAACTGCCTGTGCAATACAGAGAAGAGAAAACAAATAATAAAGTGCAAAAGTAAGAGTCCTTAAATGAGTCTTTGATTGAGTTTGTTGTTGCAGAGTCTGATGGTGGAGGGGTAGCAGCTGTCCCTGAGCTTGGTGGTACGAGTCTTGTGGCACCTACACCTCTTTCCTAATGGTAGCAGTGAAAACAGAGCATGTGCTGGGTGGTGTGGATCTTTAATGTTCTCGATGGTAGGAAAGGGCTTGCTTGTGATGTCCTGGGCTGAGTAAAACAGACCAAAATGCTGGAGGAACTCAGTCAGTCTTTTCAGCATCTATAGGAAACAAAAATATATTGCCAATGCTTCAGGTCTGAAGAAGAGCTCAGGTTTGAAATGTTGGCAATATATCTTTGTCTCTTGTAGATGCAGAAAAGACCGGCTGAGTTCCTCTAGCATTTTAGTCTGTTCAGCTTCTGCAGACTTTCCTGTTTCACCCATGTCCTGGTATGTGTCCACTACTGTTTGCAGGGCTTTACACTTCGAGGTATTGGTGTCACCATACCAGACCATGATGCAGGCAGACAGCTCACTATCTACCACACATCTGTAGAAATTTCCTAGGGTTTCTGGTGTCATACCAAACCTCTGCAAACTCCTGAGGAAGACGAGGCACTGACGTGCTTTCTTCATAATGCCACTAGTGTGTTGGGTACAGGAAAGATCCTCCAAGATACTGACTCCCAAGAATTTAAATTTGTTTACCTTCTCCACCTCTGATCTCCCAGTGATCACTGGATCATATAGATCTGGTTTTCCCTTCCTGAAGTCAACAATCTGCTCCTTTGTTTTGGTGACATTCAGAGCAAGGTTATTGTTGGAGAATGAGCTTTCATTCTCACTCCTGTAGGCTGAATCATCACCCCTTTTTATACAACTCACTACCAATGTACAGATGCACTTAAATTCTTAAAAGGTGCAGCTGTGATATTTATTTTATTGTAATAAGGACATTTGGATTCTTTTAAAACATCTATATTTTATTAGCTATAGACTCAAGACAGTGTGTAGGAATCCATCTTGAATCCAACCTTAGCTGACACAAATGAATCTCTTACTCCCTCCAGTGGTCAGGAGTGTCACTAGCACTCTATCACTACAGCAGCCAAACAGGCATGTAAGATACACAAAATGCAATACCATAAATTAACTTTCCATAATATGTCAAGACAGGAAAAGGGATAATAAATATAAAAGGATGGAAAGATCAATATTCACAATTGCAGTTATTGCAAGAAAAGAAAAGTAATGCTTCAATAGTGCAGTCAGATCTTTTGATGTTCCTGTTCTAGTTTATGGAAGGGTTATTGTCGTATGGGAGTATGGGGAGACTCAATAGCCTGGTAGGTTTTGAATAAAAACCTGAGGTGTTGGACTTTAGGTTTCTGAGCTCCTGCCTGAGGGTAGTGAGAATGCAGACAAGGCCAGAAGTATCATGTTTAATCATTTGGAAAAGACGCAATAAACAGACAACATCCCATGTGCAAAAGTTGGCAAGATTTGCATTTATAAAGTGGCTTCTTCAAACAGCCAGGAGGAATTCAGGGCAATATTTTGGATGAGTATGCAAGCACAGCAGCCAACCTGTGCATAGTAAGGTCCCACAATTGTGATTGTGATGTGATAGTTTAAAAAAAATATATATATAACAATCAATACAAAGATTGCGGCAAGTATTAGTGAAAAGAATTTACAGAGCCAATATATTTGGGAAAAGTTGGAGGTTTTTACAGAATTTTCTGTTTTTATTTAAGTTTTTCAGCATCTGCAGTATTTTGTCTTTGGATGAAAGTTTTTTTTAAATTATATTGATTGAGGGACAAATATAAGCCAGGATCCCAGAGATAAACTCCTTGTGGTTCTTCAAGGTATTATATCATCTTTACTGAGAGAGCAGACTTAATGCATCAACCTTAGGATAACCATCTCAGAACAATTCTGCATTTCCTTAGTACTTCCCTGGATGCACTAACCTGGATTTAGAACCCACTACTGATTCATAACGGGAGAATGATACCAACTTAGCCATGACTTATGAGGATAAACTAAATATGATTACCATGCAACTTAAATGATTCTATGAAGCATCATTAAGATTCAAATACCAATTCATGTTGACTGAACTTTATGGGATTTTTTTGGTCAATCCTTACTGCTTATAGCAGAGGAAAATTTACTCAAGGTATGATATATCTGTAGCAATATTGTAACAACTTCGGGGCTTCATCAATGGAAACTGCAAGTGAACTTTATTCTCCTTATGAGTGGGTTTAAGTCAATTGTTTTCCCCTTTATTCAGAAGGCACGTGGGAATCAAGACCAAATTCCAAATCTTCTCTTTCACTAAAGGACATCATTGGTAACTCCATCACCTATATTGCACTGATATTTGTAACTGCAAGGCTGGAGGAAACAACATCATATGATGCCCTTCAGAGGGAAATAAAATAAAACCCTACCAATGTTCATTGGTGAAAGTGGTCATTAACATTGGGAAAATTTAAGGATCAAGTTGAACTTCAATGTCTGCTGGAGGAGTAGGGTTAACATCAGCCTTTCATGTCCAAGTGATGAGAGTTCAGCAATTTAAAATTGTGTGTGTGGATGTGAAGAGATGATTAGAAGGATCAGTTTAAAATGGACTGCATTTAAATCATCAGAACTTCAGATAAGGCAGCATTCATCCATTCTTGTCTTTTTCTTCCCTTAGAAATTCTCAATAAACTCAATATTCTGGGCAAGTTCTGTGATACCAGCAGCAAAGAACAACTGCTGTTCAAAATAGAATATCACTCCTTGAAATGCTCTACTTCCTTACCTCCCTCAATATTAAAGTTTACTTGGTACTCTTTAAATCCGGAAATTTGTATAACCACCTTCCTTTAGATTCAGTAAGCTTCACAGGGAGCTAATAAAGGTATCCAATGGAGTCGATTTGAAAAGGCAGATACGTGTAACTAACCAGACACAAGTCTTTAATGAGCCATCAACCTGGGCTTACACTGCCATCGGTCTGGGTTCGAATCCACTGCTGCCTATAAGGATTTGTACATTCTCCCTGTGTCCTGCGGGGGGGGTTCCCACCTTGCAAAGCATTCGGGGTTGCTAGATTAATTGGGTACAATTGAGCAGCACAGGTTTCGTGGGCAGAAGGGCCATCTACCATGCTGTATCGTTAAAAAATCTGTAATATATATCAAAGGCATCAATGTAAAGGATAGAGATAAGCAAAAAATCGGATCAAGGTCCTACACTCCTGCCAAATGATGTCATATATGATTGTGGATAGTGAAACGGCCAGGAAGAGGAGGAAGTTCCAACAGTATCCTCATGTTTAGTGGTTGAGTGGCACAGAAAAATGAGAGCTAAAAAATAAGCTCAAAACATTTTACAACCATGTTCACTGAGAAATACTGAATGGATGATCAACCCTCACTTCTTTTGGACACCGTCATCATCACAGAAGGTGGTCTTCTGCCAATTTGGTTTGCTCCACATGATATGAAGGAATGGCTCAGGGAATGGATGCAGCAAAGGAATTGGGACCTGAAATCTGGTTGGCTCTAGTAATGACAACTACAATCCAGAAACAGTTGGACCTCCAGCCAAGATGTGGCATTAAAGATGCCACACTTCCCCATTATGTCAAAAACTCACAAGGTATATCCTGTCCAGAAAAACACAGGAAACATTCAGTTTTGTTAATTATTTCCCAGTCAAAGAGCATATGTTGTTGTTGACAATTGGAGAGGGAGAGGGAGGGGTGAAAAACATGAGTACTGTAGCTTCAGGCAGAATGAGGACACACACACACACACACACACACACACACACACACACACACACACACACACACACACACACACACACACACACTTTTTTTTCATCTTGCAGTCATCCTTAATGATGGTCAGATAATGAAAATGATGGATTTTTAATTACCAGTACTTTCTTTTCTCTTAAGAAGCTTAAGAAGAATATATTTAAAAGCCATTTTCTTTCTGTCCAAATTCATACAAAATCCCTGGAGCAACTTTATAACTTGGACGTAGACATCAAGATTGAACTCCATGTATGGTTTGATGCATGGTTTGAGAGGATGTTGAGAGGATCCTGTCCCTTAATCTTTCTTGTCATGTGTATCAAGGTGCAGTGAGAATGCTTGGTTTTATGCGGAGTCTTGGTGGTCGTCCCATTTATTGTACAATAAGTAAAATATATTAGAGAAGGGAAGGGTTCCAGAGAGATCAGTTAATACAAAGGCTACAGAATTTAAGTGAAGTGAGTTTCATTCAGGAGTCTGATAACAGCAGGAAAGAAACTGCCCTTGGATCTGGTAGTGTGTGATCTCATACTCGTGAATCTTCTTCCTGATGGGAGGAGAGTGAAGAAATTGTGATTGGGCTGAGAAGTGTCTTTTAAAATGTCAGCTGTGTTTTGAGCCAGCAGAAAGAATAGATGGATTTGGCAGTGGTGAGGTGGATTTGTGTGATGGCCTGAGCTGTGTTCATTACTCTATGTGCTCTTGGGCAGGGCACTTCCGTAACATGCTGTGATGCACCTTGACAGGATACTTTCAGTGTGCATCCATAGAAGTTGTTGAGCTCTTTATTGACCATTTTATGAACATGGGTGGACCAATCAAGGGTGGATCCATACAGGTCCCTGGAAGTGTTTATTCCAAGGAGATTAAAGCTCTCTACTATCGCCACCTCAGCACTGTTTGATTCAGGGATGGGACTGAGCTCCATCCTCTCTCCAGATATCTATGGTCAGCTCTTTAGAATTGCTGATATTGAGAGAGGTTGTTGTCCTGGCATCAAGCTACCAGCCTTGCTATCTCCCTTCAATTTTCTGATTCGTCATTGGTAGAGATCCTGCCTACAATGTGGGTGTCATCCGTGAATAGGAGTTTGACCACATTCTCATGGGTACAGGGAACACAGAAGAGAAGGGAGTATACAACTCTAGGGTCCTGGTGTTGAGGGTGATTGTAGAGAAGATGCTGTCACCAATCCTCACTAATTGTGTTTTGTGGAATAGAATGTCATGGATCCAATTGCAGAAGGGGTTGCTGAAGCTCACACCGTAAAGTTTGGAGGTGAGTTTATTTGGCAGTACAGTATTATGGTTCCAGAGATGACATCTGTTTCATGAACTATACATATGTATATGTGTGTGCAGATTGTTCAGGTTCATTTGACCTCTGATTGAACCAATACAACTCAAAATAGTAGTATTCTTTAATCCATAGTGCAAAACAATGCAAACACACAAGCAGACATAATACACATGCAGACAAGAATAGTACATATTGTGGTGGTACACCACTGGCCTACTGCTGGGGGAAACCTCTGTACCTGCAGGAGTGTAAGGGGACAGGACAACACCTGGCCGGCTGCCTGAATGGATCAAGCCCCACCCAGTCGGGTGTCAATCACCCTCCAGGATATAAGCCTGCGCCGGCCTCCCGAGGCCTCACACTGAGTTGCTGCAGCCACAGCCAGTCTGGCTCTGTGGAAGTCTTTGTGGATTAAAGCCTGTTGTACAGTCTTTATCTTGTGTCTGTCTGATTCCATCAAACAGTGCACTACACATATATACATATATTCAAAATAAATATTATTAATAAAGAATGGAGACTTGGACGATTGTTTTTGCAGTTCAACAATCATTCACCAGTTTCACTGCCCATGGGAAGAAGCTGTTCCTCATCCTCGTGGTTCTGGTTTTAGTACTTCTGTATTTCTTTCCCAACGGGAGTAGCTGAAATATGGGGTAGTAAAGGTCCTCACAGATTTTATGAGACCTCTATAAACAATGATCCTGATAAATCACAACAATTGGGGGTGGGGGGGGTGGGTGGTGGGGTGGTGGTGGGAGGGAGAATCCAGTGATCTTCTTTTATGATCCTGTAGATTGACATCTAATGCTCTATTGGAGTGGTTCTCAACCTTTTTTTTCACTCATATGGCATAGGATGCCATTGGTCCTCTGTGGTAGTAAGGGGTTATTTAAGATGTTGTGTAAGTGAAAAAAAATGTTTGAGATCCACTGCTCTATAGCAACTGTACCACACTGTTATGCAGCGGCCAAGATGTATTTATTGCATATATTATATGCTTAGAAATTTGCTAATTATAAATTTTATATTTTATAATTTTGACTAAACACTAATAATCCTGACAGCAAACATCTCTAGTGTTAGGGAGAAACTGCCAAACAAGATTTTGTTCAGAAGACAATGGAGAAGAATCGACACTGGAAATGTCACAAAGTCAAGGGTCATAGGGAATTAAATTTACTGAATAGTGATGAGTGTACTTCTATTGATACTTATTTAGTTATTTTCACTTATGTAGAGAGAAGAGATTGGAACAAAACAAAAATGAGCTTCTGGGGCACTTCAGCAGGTTTACCTCCACAGTTGCTGTTTGATCTGCTAAGTTACTCCAACAGCTTGTTATATTAAATTATACTCACTGTTCTTGGCAGTCAACTGCAAGAGCGCAAATTGCTTATATATCTGCGCTGATTCTACTTGTAACCACCGGGGACCCAGAACATTTGTTAATTTACCTCAATTGATAACCAGTCATGGCTTTTCTGTCTATGAGGTAAAGCCAATTGAAGAACTTTTACTGATATCTCTACAGCCAATCCCAGGAGAGTGAAGCATATGGATGGGCAGTTGCCACTTCACTGTTCATATACACTGAATTTCAGAGGTACGTTTTTGAAATTGAAGCCAAGTTTGGCACGCTGCCACTCATAACATCACTTGTACAATCATGGATCCATTGGCTGTGTAAGAAAGCATTTCAGTTAATCTCATTGCATGCTAGCTCTCTGTAGAGAAAGCTTGTCAGTCCCTTCCTCCACAATCATAAACTTTCTTCAAGAACCTGGGCAATGGCCTTCTAAGAGCCTTGATTAACTGCTTCCACAGCCCTTACAGGCATTGAGCTCCAGATTATAACAAACCCCTCTGTAAAATGCTTTTCCTCATAGCTCAATTGCAGTTTTGGCCCTTGACTTTAAATCCGTGTGTCCGAGAATTTGAACTATTTTGTTAATAGTATAAGTTTCTCACTTCCTTAACCTTTCATAATCAGTACATCTTTAATCTTTGCTCCAAGGAGAAACTTGCAATGCAAGTTTCCTCAAACCTCAAAATAGTAAAGTTTTTCTGTTTTCTTTCCAGTGACTAGTAAAACTACAGCACTCCAGTAATAATCTGGCCAATGGTTCATCAAATTGACATCATCTCCCCCTTTTGAAATTTGACACCTCTGGTTATAAATGTAAGATTTTTATCTGCTTTATTAAGTGTACTCTCAGATTTCTCAACACAACTTTTGAAGATATTAGATGAAATTAAGAATGAAATCTCATTTTGAAGGTTTTAAGGGACAGCAGGTATCGTGCATGATTCAACAGGCAATAGTCATTACAAGTAAGCTGAAAATAATGTAATTCAATCCCACTTCCTTATCTTTTGTCCTGAATGCTTATGAAACACTGTAATGCATCCAGATGAAAATGTGTAAATGATGGAAAAAGGATGCAGAGACTCCCTTTGGACTAAAATTGGCTAAAAAGAATGGGTCAAAGGGAACCTGTCAATGGATGTTCCATTAGCAAAATAGATCTAAATTACTTCACCTAAATATGAAAAAGGATTGGCACTCCAATAGTGTCAACTGTGTTGTTATGACAACGGAATGCGGTCACCTTCTTGCACTTACAGATCACAAGAAAAACAAATCAATTCCAAAGGATAGAATAAAGATTCTCTCTAACAATGTGCATTGTCAATGGTGAGGGGACCTAGAGGTGAGTGCAGAAATTCTCACTTTGTAAAATGTAATGTCTATCTCCCATGTATTCATACTGTTATCTATTTACTTATTTGGATACATTCTTTGATATTAAATTATGGTCACTATTTTTGGCATTCAGCTATAGGAATATGGACTGTTTATTTATCCTGATCCTAATTATAATATCTCCAGAGAATCAAAGCATCTGTAAATACACTTTATTTTGCAAATCAATGAGTTTCATTAATTCAGAGGGCATCAGCCTTTTAAAAAAGGCTTTAACAATTCCCAGTTTGTCTCTTGGATCCAATTTAACAAAAATAGTACACTTAAAATGTTAGGTACTTTGGCAAGACCAAACAGAAAATGTATTGGTAAATAGCTAGGATTTTAACCATCATAAATCTAAATGCATGCATTATATGAATGGCATATTATACATGTAGTTGGAAGCAACATTTTTCTTACCTTAATCTTAATGCCTGTTAGCTATTTTTAAAGCCGTTTCCTGAACTTATTTTTACAAATTAAATTTTGAGTGTCTTTTAAATACTATGAAACCTTAAGATATAATCATGATGGAAAATGATACCCTTGCATTAATGAAAATGCATCAGGTATGAATAGCATTTAAAATGCAAGGTAAAAGTGGAAGGAGAATCAAATGTTGATAGATTCCTGCTGAGAGGCTCTGATAGGTCACAAATATCATTGGATGAAATTTCAGAATCAGAATTGGAAATATTTTTATTGTCATGAACATGTATCGTGAAATGTGTTGTTTTGCGACAGAAGTATTGTGCAGAACAAGGGGCGACATTGCTATAAATTACAATTCTATAAATACAAGACTTAAAAAAGTAAATAACTCATGCAAAAAGGAGAAAAAGTGAGGCAGTGTCCATAGGTTCATTGTCCATTCAGAAATCTGATGGAGGAGGGGAAGAAGCTGTTTTTATAATGTTGAATATGTTTCTTTAGGCTCCTGTACCTCTTCCCTGATGGTAGCAGTGAGAAAAGGGCATGGCCTGGGTGGTGAGGGTCCTAGATGAAAGAGGCTGCATTCTTGAGACACTGCCTTTTAATGATGTCCTTTATAGAGTGAAGCTTAATGCCCATGATGGTGTTGGTCAAGTTTACAACCCTCTGCAACCTGTTCCAGACCTGTGCATTGGTACCTCTACACCAGGTAGTGATGCAACCAATCAGAATGCTCTCCATGGTACACCTGTTGAAATTTGCAACTCCTCGTGAAATAGAGTCATTAACATGCCTTCTTCATGATTGCATCGACATGATGATCCCAGCGTAGGTCTTCGGAGATGTTGACACTCAGGAATTTGAAGTTTCTTACCCTCTCTTCTGCCTCCCCCTCGGTGAGGACTGGATTGTGCTCTCCTTGCTTCCCTTTTCTGAAGTCCACAGTCAGTTCCTTAATTTTACTGACATTGAGTGATAATAAAACATTCTGACAAGCAGGATTACCTGAAGGAAAATGTTTCATATTTAAAATATTTAATTGATAAGATACCTGTATTTTTAGGTAACATGATGCAGCTTTTTGAGGACAATACCCCAGCCTTTCATCAATATTCTAAGATGGCTCTTCAGCAAAGACATCACAATATATCTTTTAGGGAACACCAAGCACTCCAGTAAATCAAAAGGATATCTGAAATAGGGCAACATTATAAAGAAAGCAACTAAAGATCACTTCATGTATCATAATTTGTTTACAGGCGGCCTGCTCAGCCTCGGCTGCAATGTCTGCAAGAGAATCCAGAACTGTTGTCTCATTTGTGGATCTGAGGCACATCACTTTCAATATGTAGGTAACTTTTATTCCTTCATCATGCTACAGGAATATGGATAACAAAAAAAGTACCACTTTACTCTGGTTCACTTGCCTTCTAAAAACAGTCCAAGGCCTAAAATATATAGTTTTTAGGTTTGGCTTGGCCACAGTTAAAGAATTTGCAAACATGCAATAATATAAAGAGGCTGCATTAAAGATGCAGACTTCAAATGGAAGCAATGAACTTCCTGATGTGAAGTCTGCCAAGGTATGTTGTGTTTGTTTTTAATAAGTGGAGGTTGATACTGAAATGTTTTACTGCACACTGCAAAGATTTTTTAGACAGTTTTCATTTTCAATTTTGTGCCAAATGTTAGGTACGGCACTGCTCAGTTGTCATTGTCACCATTTACTGAAGCCAGGTTATTCAAGGAAGTTTGTTTGTTTCATCAGTGCATTTCAATGCGAAATCTACCATATGCTGGATCCTCATCCATAATTTCATGCTTTCTAAATCTAGTGGCATCTTTAAATATGAGATTCTGCAATGTTTGCACTTCATATTTGTTTTGAAATATTTTGACACTTAACTTGCTTGGAGGTTTTAATATTGTCTCTAAAATATATCTTCACAATGTGCATCTAAAGTGCATTTCCCCCCTCTGCGGGTTGAATTGAACTCAGTTGATAAATTCAAGATGAAAGGGATTGATTGGCTCGATGCCATGAGATTCTTTCCTTAAAATGGAGAGATTAGAACCAGGGGACAGAGTTCCAGAAAGAGAGGAGTGTTCGTTAATGGGAGGGGTGAAAACGTTTGGAATTCCCAGCCTCAGAAGACTATGGATGGTCAGAGCTGGATTGATCTATGACTGATTTTTTTTTTATAAACTAAATGAAACAAATGTTTATAGGTTTGGGTGTGAAAGTGGATCGGAAACTGTTTTATTGGATGCTGAATCAGGCTTGGGGTTTGTTTTGCCTTCTGCTAATACCATTTATTAAATTTTTACATTCCATTAATCAATCTATTTTGTTCTAAAATAGGCATGTCTGAAATTACACAGATGCATCATTGTTTGTTTCAAAAATACTCCTAAAAGGACCAAGAGGATTAAGTCCAGTTTATTTGTATTACTCCTGAAATTTGATCAGTGACTTCCTCGTCTGATTTGCCCTTATGTGACTGTGGTGATTTCTGCGTTAGATGCTCACACTACCCTCCATGCAACACTCTTTTTGAGGCATTGCTGGGGTAATTCGGAACAACTATCACTGAACAGTCCCAGGGCAGCAAAGTCACCACAACGCAGAGGCAGAATGGAACATAGCTCAGTTGCTTATTCCTTATTTAGCTTCTATTTCTCAGCTTCCACATCCTCATGTTCCAATACACCACCGACTCTGAACATTGATTTCCCTTCAGTACCCCCATATCTAAAGGAATAAACATTTAGTGAGGATGGTTCTGCATTTCATTGTGCCCAAAGAATCATCTGCCCTGTAACCAAATTCATTGGAAAATCAACAGTATGTAAAAAAAAATAGAAATTATTTATAGATGTCTCGCAACTGAGTCAAGATTTCACTGGACAAAGAATACAAACTTAGGTACTGTGCCTGAAAATGCTGGATGAAATAATAGAAGTAGGGTAGGTGTGCTGATATGGGCCTGAAATTAAAGGGGAAGCAATAATTATAACCTTAGCCTTAGCCATATAACAATTACAGCATGGAAACAGGCCAACTTGGCCCTTCTAATCTGCACTGATCCAAGTACCCTCCTCTAATCCCACTTACCAGCAGTCTGCCCATATCCTTAGCCATGGGAGAGATGCTGGAGGATTGGAGAGTAGCTCATTTGTCCTGCTATTTAAGGCTCCAAAAGTAAATAGGGTAACTATAGGTCAGTGAGCCTGACATTAGTAGTAGGGAAATTATTGGAAGGAGTTCTGAGAGATAGGATAAATAGATATGGTTATATTTGGACAGCCATGGGCTGATTAAGGACAGTCAGCATGTTATGGGGTACTTAGATCCGGAGTGGAACATCCAGATGGGTAAAGTTAGCCAGAGGAGAAGAGTATTTAAGATAGTTTCTTCGAACTGATTGTAGGTGGAGTCATATAGGGAGCAGGCTCTTCCAAACCTTGTACAAGAAGATCAAACTAATTAATGACCTCCTGGTGAAGACTCCTCCAGGTAATGATACTCAAATGTGATTGATTTTTATACTTAGCTTTGGAGAGAGAAGAGCGGTTCCAAATTTAAGACATTAAATTTAAATTATGAAAAAATGAATACACAACTAAAAATAGAAAACTGACACATGAGGTTAATGGACTGGTTCGTCAAGATGTGGTAGGAGACATTTAGGGAGGGAATCCAAAAAAACACAAAAAAGTTTCACTCAAATAGGAAAGAAAAAGAACAAAGGAGGACCCATTATGATTAACTGAAATCATTGAAGATAAATTCAAACTGTTAGGGAAAGAATGACATGCAGCTCCACAGACTACCAGACCTGTAGTTTATACAGAATATTTAAAGCAACAAAGAATTACTAAAAGATTGACATTGAAGGAAAAAAATTGGAGTGGGGAATAAGACCAGTCAGAAATAGAAAAACATATACAGTAAAAATTTCTATAGAGTTAAACATGAAAAGAACTAACAAAGTGAACATCTATCTGATAAAAAAAGCTGACTCTGGGGAATTAAATAATGGAAAATGGAGAGATAGCAGATGAATAATTTTGCTTTTTGTTTTCAAAGGTCCTCACAATAAAGAATACAAGTTGCAACTTAAAGGTAGCAGTAATCAGAAATTGGGTGGAGGAGATGGACTAAGGAGAATTATAATTTGGGAAATAGTACAATATTGGTTGAATTGTTTAGAGAAAGATGGTAATGAATTGGAAGAAATTTAAAGATTAATGGAAGAAATATATTGAACTGAGGCTATTGCCTTCAGATGAAAGCACGGAGAGATTAGAAATGTAGAAGAATGGGAGGCTTCTTCATTGAAACGACGTACCAAAGGATCTTGATGGGGTAAATGTGGACAGAATGATGAAAAAAGGGAATAGGCCTTTTATGATAGAGATAAACCAAAGAAGAGGTACAAGGACTGCCTAAAGAAATCTCTTGGTGCCTGCCACATTGACCACCGCCAGTGGTCTGATATCGCCTCTAACCGTGCATCTTGGCACCTCACAGTTCGGCGGGCAGCAACCTCCTTTGAAGAAGACCGCAGAGCCCACCTCACTGACAAAAGACAAAGGAGGAATAACCCAACACCCAACCCCAACCCACCAATTTTCCCTTGCAACCGCTGCAACCGTGCCTGCCTGTCCCGCATCGGACTTGTCAGTCACCAACGAGCCTGTAGCAGACGTGGACATACCCCTCCATAAATCTTCATCCGCGAAGCCAAGCCAAAGAAAGAAAAGAAAGCAAAAACATGTTTCTTCCACAGTAAATTATGGATGGTAGAAGCAGAATACTTTTTAGGGCACAGATAGGTAGCTTCTTGATAAGCAATTAAGTGGAAAGTTTCTGCAGATATGCAGGAATGTTGAGTTGTGATTCCAGTCAGATAAGCTGTAATTTTATTAAATTATTATTAATGGTGACATCTCTCACCAACAGATGCACCATAAAAGTACTTTTCCCTATATCCTACATTATTTGACATTGTAACACCATGCACTGACCTGTTGTCTATTTATATATTCATTTGTCTATTTATTTGTTATTTCACTAACTGCTGCATGAGCTGACCTTCCTGGAAAGCATGCAATTCAAATCTTCTTGCTGCATCCCAGAAAAAGTGACAATTATAAAAAAAATCAATTTAAATGGCAGAGCAGACTTGAGGAGCCAAGTCGCCCACTCCTGCTCCTTGTTTTTATGTTTATGCCTGAATAAACACTAAGTTAGTCTGGCAGGCAAGATGGATCTGACTCAAAGCCAAATATTTAATTGGAACATAAACCCAACCTGACATTTTTCTGATACTTACAGTCAGATCCTGTCCTGGCTTTGGTCATGTCACGATCCTTTACACGAAATATATAAGTGGACCTCATCAGTGGTCCGTTTTCAAACTGCCCCCTTAAACTCGCATACCACCTTAACCAATCCCTATGCTATAAATGCTCTGTAAGGGATTACTTAAAGTGTAATGTGAGTGGGAAGAAAAAGTTTGAAAACCACTGTTTTAATTGTACCTAATTGACTCATTATGTGCATAGTTTCATAACACCGAAGGAAATGGGCCAATCACAATTTTTCTCAAGCAAAATACTTAAGTAACAATTGGATCTAAAGCAGTGATTCTCAGCCTTCCCTTCCCACTCACATACCACCTTAAGGAATCCCTTACTAATCACAGAGCACCAATGGCATAGGGATAACTTATGTGAGTGGAAAGAAAGAAAAAGGTTGAGAACCACTACTCTGTGTGTGTGTGTGTGTGTGTGTGTGTGTGTGTGTGTGTGTGTGTGTGTGTGTGTGTGTGTGTGTGTGTGTGTGTGTGTGTGTGTGTGTGTGTGTGTGTGTAAGTGTAAAGCTGCATCTTCACCACCATTTTGTTTGCCTCAGAACTAAAAAGAACGTGGGTAAAACACACAAAGGGATATTGGATGGAGTGCTCATAAAATGTAGGAGCAATAGCTGATTTTCCTTTCCACTGCTCTTTGTTGTTTAATAGCGACAGCACAACCCAAATTCTCTCCAGCGTTACAATGATGGGTTTAATTGAGGGAAAGAGCATAATTGGGGGATAAAGACCCCCACTAACTGAATGGGCTAAATGGTTTGTTTCTGTGCCTTAAAGTGTTTCTAATTCCATCTGTCAAAAGGAAAATCTGTGAACCATTTAAACTACTACAAAGTTACACTAAGATTTTTTTCTTTTTAAACACATTTGACCTGTAAATATTTTTGCCCAATGACCCAGCAATTATATTCATTACGTTTTTGTTATATTTATTTTGAATTGCTTTAACATAGATTGTTTCTGGCTTGCAGATATTTTAGCATATTTGCAGAGTAGATATGATGGCTGCATCTTTGAATTCAACACTTAAGAGAAGATTGGATCAGTATATGGATGGGATAGGGATGGAGAGCTACGGTCCGCTTGTAGGTCAATTTGACTACGATAAGAAATAGTTTGGCATGGACAAGATGGTCCAAAGGGCCTGTTGCGATGTTGTATTGTTCTATGGTCCCATAATCTGTCATCCAAAACCTAGATCAGTGGAGCTTCATGTATCCTCATCAGTTCATAAGCTTTTCTTAAATCAATGAAAGGAAGTGGAGCAGAGCATCAGGACCAAATCATGCACCAGCCCACTTCTGACTGGAATCAAGATTCCCATATCATTCTGGACATAATTGCCTCCTTCAATATGTGGGGCCACTGATCCACTAGGGAAGCAAGGTCTATGATGTAGGGACTCAGAGTATCTAGTGAGACCCTTCCTATCTTCAGCACAGAAGCAGGGAGACAGCATCAGGTAAGGACTCACTTCTATTGGGAACCTGGTGAAGTCATAGTGGGAGATTTAGAGAAGATATGAGGAAAGTTAGGTTTACTATTTCACGCCCAAACTGGTTTCAGTGATATAGAGCCCTTTGACCCATCTATACCTTGCTGACCACCCAATGATACTAATCTGATATCAACCCTACTTTTCATCTTACTCACATCATCCACCACTAAGTTTCACCACTCACTTACACACTATGGCCAACTAACCATCCAAACAGCACTTTGGGATGTAGGAGAAAACTGGAGCCCCCAGACAAAACCCATGCAAACAGAAGGAGCATGCAAACTCCACACAAAGAACACCCAATGTCAGAATTGAACCCAGGACTCTGGTGCTGTGAGGCATCTCTCCCAGCTGTGCCATAGATGTTGTGTACTCTCAAGTTCCAATTTGATGACATACCTGTAGTTGAATTTCTCAGTCATGAACTCTAATTTAAGAACTCATCCTTACTATAATTCAGATTAATCCATTTCGGACTTTTTATTTCAAACATCTTAGCTTTTAGTTCCAAAGTATTATTTGTTTAGACAGTTTTGCTAAAACAAAGGGAGTAAAAAAAATGAAGTTGCACTGGTTGATTTGTTCTAGAGATTATTAAGAGAATAAATTACGTGAACATACATTTTGAATCTTATCAGATTAATATTAGAATGGCTTTAGCAAATGACAAATATGCCTTGCAGGTTCACTGAGCTGTTTGCAAAGGTAGCACAGACAAGATAAATGAAACAGGAATTTTAAAAAAAGGTAATTTCATAAGAATCCACTCAAGCAACTTGTAGTAAAAGGCTGTGGCTTGTGGAATTGAAGGGACAATTGTAAATTGTTTCTCTGAGTGAATTGAAGCATAGAATAGGAATAAATGGGAAATTTACTTCTTTGGAAAACAAAAAGCTGGTGGGATCCACTGGAGACAGATTCTCCCCCCTCCCACTTTTCACAACCATCACCAACAATCCAGAATAAAGTGAGTGTAATCTGGTTTTTATGTTCAATGCTGACAGACTGTTATTGGAGCCAGAGGTTGCTCAAATCAATTGGACATGCATAGTTGTCAGATTGTGATGGAAAAATGCCATTTAATGTACATAATTATAAATTAATGTACATTGATCTGAATATTATTAGATGATGCATGTCATTTTGATAGGTTTAATACAGCAAATGAAAATTTAAGGATATAATACAGGAAATTGCTTGGCAGGGAAGCGGTGAAATCTAGATTGATGATAATATTTTTCCAATGAGAAAATGGTAAATCATATGTAAATTTATGAAATTAGATTTAGAAAGAATATAGAATGGGAAAGTAACATAGTCCCAGTGTTAGTTTATGGTGTTGTCTACCTTCATGTTCAAAGTATTCTTGTGGAGCAGACAGACCTTCCTCTATGGTGTGAGGAATCTTCTAAGTCTTTCTGAACAAATTTCCTCTCACCTATATAATATTTCACTATAATCCTCTGAATTTGTACTTTCCTCATCCAATGTTTAACTTTAGTCAGTTTTAATTATCAGTTCCTCTTTCTCTTGCTCTTCAGCTCTGCAGGTGATGGTTCTGACAAAAGCTTATCAACACCCATTGCTGCTGTTTTTCACACTCAAGCTTTAAGTTAGCTTGGGAAAAAAAAACAATTGACTAATAACCCACAAAACTCATGTTCAATCGACTGGACAGGCCCCCATAAAATGTTACGAGCCCAAAGGACCCCAAAACCCAGCAGCAATAGACATTCACCAAAACAAGTATTTACTTAAACAAAAGTTGTTTTTAATTATCTTTAAACATGAAAACAGAAACAAACTTTAACTTATCTCTATACTTAACTAACCCAAATTAACCCCCTTCTAATTCTAAGCACACATATATGTACGTGTAAATTTAAGAAAGGTTCTTTGGTTCACAGTTCAATCTCACTTCTCCTTCTTCCAAGTTCTCTGGTTGCAGGCAATTCTTATGCGGTGCACAGAATTTAACATGTATAAAGTTCACCAGGCTTTGGTGCTCAAAAGGTAAATGTTTACCACTTAGGAAAGTTCTTGTATGGTTTGCAGAGAGAGATTTGTTGTTCCAGGATTTCCACAACTGAGGTACCACCATTAGTCACCTCAATGTCTCGCTGATGAAACTTTCCCCATCAGGGTTCTCCAGATGGTAACCTCTTTCTTTCAGGCTGACACAGAGTTCCTTTCTGTTCCACTTATTCCAAGAGAAACATCAGACAAATAGCACTTCCAGCCTCTCTGGAACTTTCTGTTTCCAACCAGCATTTCCTTGCTTGTTTCAGCTGTGACTATTCAGTCTCTTTCAGTGTCACACACACACTGGCTGAGAGAGCTTGTTGAGCTTGTCTTCTTTCTCTCTCTCTCTCTCCACCTGTCAACTGCCAGATAGCCCATGTGATTCTCTCACTTGCAAAAAAAAAACACCAACTTCAGCAAACCACAGGAGTTCTCCCTCTTGGTCAAACTTTTGTCTTAGGTAAACAAAACCCAGGAGTAAACCTTCTGTGAGCACTTTGCTGAAAGGTCAGAAGCCTTGTAGTTATCCAACCATCCAGCTTGTCTCCAATTCCAAACAATGGTCTATTAATTTCATGATGTCATTTCAATTAGCACCTACTTGTGAAATGTGCATAAAAGTCTCCAAAGTTTCTGCAATGTCCCTGAATATTAATTCTTCAGTATTTCAAATAAGATCTGTTTTAAAATGTGTGTATGTATGTAACCTACTCTAATTTTACCAAATTCCTCCCATGATTTATACATTACAGATGCATGATTTACAATCTTCTGAAAATATGCAGGAATATATTAATTTCCAGCAGCTTTCAAAGGGTTGGGCTTAACATTGTCCTGCATTCCAGATAGCAGAAGAAGAGTAATGGTGCAAGCATTTCCTCAGAACAGCTCTGTCTAATGAGGCAGCTTTGGAGGTGTTGCTGAGAAGGTCTGTTCTAAAATGATAGGCTTTGCAGGAGCTAAGAGCTGGTTGCAATTAAAATTACATCAGAGCAGCCTGCCTCGAAAAAAATGTGATGAAATGGATCAGGTTTGCACTAAATTTATAAGGATGGAATATAACTTTATTGTCTTTTGAAAGATTGTCACAATTTATTTTGTTCATTTTTACCGTAATTTTCAGAAAATAGTTAATCAGGACACTCAATGACATTTCTGCCTATGTCACATTACTGGGACAACAAAGCAGAAAGAGAATTCTCCATATTCTGGCAATCGGCATGTACTCCTGTAATGTGCAAGAATGTCTCACTTTAAGAGGTCACAGCCTGTCTAACATGCGCAACCCATTGCCCATTTCATGTGGTGAGCAGATTGCCAGAGCAAATGGTCTAATTTTTAATTTAGAGATACAACATGGTAATGTGCCATTCCGGATCACGAGTCTGTGCCGCCCAGATATATCCATGTGACCAATTAATTGTTGCCCAGAAAAGAATTCAAACCAGTGAACTGGAGTGAGCCAAGGACAGTGGAAGCAGAGAAACAATGGAGGTGGATGTTTTGTGAGACTGCTGTTGCAACCAATGTTTTGTGATGGGAGTAACTTGAAATGCAATAAGATTATTCAGCCGGTCTAGCCGTGGACCAGAGTCAATTAAATATGACACAGCTGTGGCCAGGAGACCCTTAACCAATGAAATAAACTACAACAGTTGAGGTGATAAGAAGTGCAATAATGGAGACTTTGGAGGAAGGATCAATGAAACCTCTGGAGGTTAACCATGTGGAAGTGATTTATTTCACGTCGAAAACGTGGAGGTATTATCAGGATCAAGATACCTGGTCAGTGAAGACTCCTGTTCCTGGGTGTTACCTTTTTTTTTATTGTTTTCAGGAAAGTCAGAAAAACCTCAGTGTGTGTCTGGTCAGATACTTAGTTTTTTATGACTTGCATGCTTGCTGTTGATATTGTTAACTGTATCAATAAAGGTATTTGTCAGATTAATACAGATTCTCTCTCTGTTCAGCCAATCATTGTTGTCGAGAGTACTAATCCTGCACATCAATGCAATGGGGAAGAAAACCAGAGCAACTGGAGGAAACCCATGCTGTCATGGGGAGAACATGCAAACTCCCAGCAGCAGATTTGAACCTGGGTCGCTGCACTAGTGTTGTGTCAATCACCATGCTAATCCTGTCTCCCATAACCACTCCTGTTCGACAGGAAAGATCTACCATATCAACTTTCAGGTTCCCTTGTTGACCACATGGCACACTTTTGATTACAGAGGAGATTCAGTCATAGCACAGAGCAACACCTAAATTATCAGGTGACAGATTGCCAAGGATTGATTGTATATTACAACGTGGAATCAGGTTAGGCTGAGATGAGAATCATGCAACCAATAAATCCTTTTTTCACCTCTTTCCTCCATTTAATCATTCCTCAGCTCAAGTTTAGCACAGTACATTATTGATTGAAAATGCCTTGGCCACTTAGCTCATCTTCAAAAGGGGTAATTTTAAATGTGAACCTTTTCATTTTTAAAACATCTAAAAATGTGTTCAGTAACAAAAAGATTTCCTGCCCCACAAAGAATAATGTCAATAGCTTCCTGTCCTGATAAGTGGCATGCCTGCCTTGATATTATATACAGTAGACAATCAACCAAAGTAGAAAGGTATCTTGGACCATTTAAAATTGTTCTACCTGCAATGTCCATTGTAATTAATGGTCCTTTAAGATCAAGACATATATGATGGATTGTTTGTGTTTTATTCAATATCAATAGTTTATTGTATTTTCAACACTGCCATTATTAATAACGCGGGCACTGTTTAAAACTAACACAATTCTGGGCCTGATGCGGTCTATTGTTTCACACTATGAAAGTGATTCTGTGACAATTGGATAATATTCCAACCAAACCAATGGTATAAGGCATTATGCCTATCTACATACTAAAACTTTATTACATATGTGCTGTAAGACCAGTTGGGAACTAAGGGATCTCCCTATCTGTGTTTGCAACAAGAACATCGATTTGTCAACTCCCAAAGAGAGTTTGATTTAGGATCATGTTTTGGGAATTAACAGCGTACACACCAGAGTACAGAGTGTAGAGCACGTCGAAAGAATCAAAGGCTTGTTGATCCAAACCAAGGCTTTTATTAACTAGAAGTCTGGAGCGTATCACATGTAGGTCGACCAGTCTAGAATAATCTGGTCTGGCTAGGAGCAACCCTTTAAGACCTGCCAGTAGACGTGGCTACACTCTCAGCCAATCACAATCATCCTACACTACAATATAGACATATACATATTGGTGATAGAATCTGTACTATCACATTCACCCCTTCGTTGAGAACTGATGGAGGGCTGTAAAAAAAAAAAGGGCCCGGTGGGAGTTTAGGGGCTGTACCAGTCAGGGGGCCAGACCATCCGGCGTGACCGCTGTGGTGCTGGGATTGGGGTCGCTGGAGTCGTGTCGCTGGCAGGCTCCTCGGGTGCAGCCACTGCTTCGCTCAATTCCCCAATGGCATTCTCGACAGTCTGGCCTGAGCTGGCGGGGTGGTGCTGGTCCCTCTGTTCAAGCATATGACCTGGGGGAGAAGGATTTGGGGGAGATTGGGTTGAAAGCACTGCTGGGCCTGATTCGGCTTGGGCTAGGTCCCTTTCCGAGACTGTCCTCCTGACCATCCAGGTACTCAATGTAGGCATAATGAAGGTTCGCATGGAGCAGAGTCACTCGGTCAACCAAAGGGTCGTTCTTTGAGTACCGGAAGTGGCGTCGCAGGAGGACAGGTCCGGGAACCGATTCAGATTTCCTCAGGAAAGAGAAACAAACCATGGGGGGTGGCATTGGTCACGGTGCATAGGAGGGAGTGGTTGGAGTGTAGGACGCTGGTGAGCATGTCCTGCCAGCGAGAGGTGGGGAAAACTTTGGACTGGAGGGCAAGTGTAACTGGTTTCTAGATGGTGGCATTCTCTCTTTCAACCTCCCCATTACCACATGTGTTATAGCTGGTGGTCCTGCTTGAAGCAATACCACTCTCCAGAAGGTACTGCCGCAGCTCTGCACTCATAAACGAGGACCCCCTGTCACTGTGGATGCAACTGAGGTACCTGAAGATGGCAAAGATGCTATGAAGGGCCTCTATGACTGAGGAGGCAGTCATGTCCGAGCAGGGCACAGCAAATGGGAAGTGGGAGTACTCATCGATGACCGTAAGGATGTAGCTATTACGGTTGGTCGACAGTAGGGTCCCCTTTAAGTCCACACTGAGACGCTCAAAGGGCTGGGTGGCTTTGATGATGTGGGTGTTCTCCGGACAGAAGAAGTGGGGCTTGCACTCAGCGCACACCGGGCAGGCTCGAGTAATGCAGCGAATCTCCTCGACCGTGTAGGGCAGGTTGCGAGCTTTGACAAAGTGCGTGAACCTAGTGACCCCTGTGTCATGATAATGAATATGTATGAGATGTACCGGAAGTCACGTGGTATGAGAGAGAGATAAGAGCACAAGCAGGAGAACAAAGGAAACTGGAAAATAAAGACACTGAGAAGTTTACCTGATAAAACTTCACATTTCGGGCCACAATGTGACAATGGCGACGAGGATGAAAGAAGCTTGAAGAAAATTTAAGACTAAAGAAGATTACAGAGAACTTCAAGGTGATAAGAATTTTCTCTTTGACTCAGTACTTTTGGAGCTGGAATATTTCCTCATGGCTGGGGCAGACAGTGACTTTCTAACACATAGTGGAATTGACCCAACGGGTGATGCAAGCACTGTAAGTGTGAAGTGGAAGGCATGGCTGGAAGAATTTGAATCCTACGCCGACAGTCGTGGCCTATTTCTAGATACCGGTATGGTTGAACAAAAAGCGCAGAGAAGGGCGTTACTTCTTTTCACGGCTGGACCCGCAGTTCGGGAAACATTTAAGACACTTTTGTATACTGGAAGAAAGGATGAGTACCGGAAAGCTGTAGATGCATTAAATGCACACTATGTAGTGACACCGAATGCTACATTTCAACGCCATTTGTTTCGGAGAATGAGACAAGAAGATGGCCAGACAATTGCTCAGTACATGACGAGACTACGCCAGCTAGTTGTTGGATGCAATTACATGCCAGCTGATTTGGACAACCAATTATTGGATCAAGTCGTACAGCACTGTAGATCAGATAAACTCAGAAGACATCTACTGGAAAGAGGGAGTGAGTTGGAACTCACCGATGCTTTAGCCATTGCTGCTGCATTAGAGGCTGTTGAAGGGAAATTTCATACCATGACCCTGAAAGACAACTCAAGCCAGCAAATTAAGAGGCTCTCACATCGCCATAACCAGCCAAGATATACGTCGACACAGGATGTGGAGTGTTATCGATGTGGAAACCGAGGTCACTTTGGAAAAGACCCATATAGCCCGGCCAAAGGCAAAGTTTGCAGAAAGTGTGGAGGTAAGGACCACTTTGCAAAGAAGTGCAAAAGCAAGTTCAATGCAGACCAGAAGAGGAAGAGTACAACTTCCAAAGGCAAAGCCTGGGGGAAAGGAAAGTATCCTGGAAAGAAAGATACCATTTGCCAGATAGACGGTGACGATAATGATGCCCAGGAGGGACAGAGGTGTTACCAATTTACGTTGAATGAAGTACATCATGAGAAGGTCCCAGTGATCATTGGTGGAGTGACAGTGCAGGTCATTGTAGACTTAGGCAGTGACAGTAATGTGATTGATCGACATTTATGGGAGAAGTTGAAAAGGAAAAAGATCATCTGTACCTCAAAGAAGTGTTCCAAGAAACTGTATCCATACACAGCAACCAAGCCATTGCAGACCATTGGATGTTTTACTGCAACTGTTGAAGCTGGAGATAAGTACACCGAAGCAGAGTTTATGGTCATAGAAGAGAGGGGAGAACCATTGCTGAGTAGAAGCACAGCGCAAGACCTGGCAATACTTCATACTGGAGCTTGTGTCAATTCAATTCAGTCATACGAGGATATGAAGCAAGAATTCCCCGCAGTCTTCCAAGGAGTAGGAAAGCTGAAAGGTCGACAATTGAAGCTAGCGGTAGATGAAACGGTCAAACCCAAGGCACAACCAATGCGCCGAACTCCGTTTGGACTTCGTGGGAAAGTCGAAGCCAAAATTAAAGAATTGATCGAACAAGACATTATTGAACCGGTGGAACATTCGACACAATGGGTCAGTCCAGTAGTGATTGTGCCCAAACCAATGGGTGACATAAGACTATGTGTTGACATGAGAATGGCCAATGAAGCTATAATTAGAGAACGACACCCTATACCAACAGTGGAGGAAATACTTCAAGAACTAACTACCAGCAAGGTATTCTCAAAAATTGATCTGAAATGGGGCTATCATCAATTAGAGCTGGCTCCAGGTTCCCGAGATGTAACAACATTTGTGACTCACTGTGGATTGTATCGTTACAAGAGACTATAATTTGGAATTAATGCAGCTTTGGAGATCTACCAGTATGAAGTCCATCGAGTGATTCAAGGTATTCCTGGAGTTGCCAACATTTCTGACAACGTCATAGTCCATGCACCAACGAAGGAAGAGCATGACAAACAGTTGAGGCGTGTACTATCTAGACTACAGGAGGCAGGCCTTACCGTGAATGGAAACAAGTGCCAGTTCGGTGTGTCAGAAATGGACTTCATGGGACACAGACTTACACGGGAAGGACTAAACCCTGCAGAGGCCAAGGTGAAAGCTATTGAAGAGGCACGTGCACCTCAGAACGCAACAGAGGTGAGAGTTTCCTGGGATTGGTCAATTTTTGTGCAAAGTTCATTCCTAATTTCGCTACAGTGGCAGAACCACTAAGGTAACTAACCAGGAAAGGTGTACCATTTCATTTTGGATCTGAGCAGAAGAAAGCGTTCACAGCGCTGAAGCAAAGCCTGACAGATGCAAAAACTCTTGGATATTACGATCCGGCGGCATCAACCAAAGTCATAGCGGATGCCAGCCCGGTTGGTTTAGGAGCCGTGTTGGTCCAGATGCATGATGGAGGATCAAGAATCATTGCCTATGCCAGCAGATCGATTTCAGATGTGGAAAGAAGATACTCTCAGACAGACAAAGAAGCACTTGGACTTGTATGGGCCTGTGAGAAGTTCCATGCATATTTATACGGCATTGAATTTGAACTCATCACAGATCATAAGCCATTAGAGGTGATCTATTCACCTAGATCCAAACCATGTGCCAGAATAGAGAGATGGGTACTCAGACTACAACCCTACAAATATAAAGCAATCCACATTGCAGGGAAAACAAACATTGCAGATCCGCTGTCCAGATTGGTGAAGGATGGTGGTCCACAATCCAAGTCAGAATTGGGAACAGAAACAGAGAGTTTTGTACGCTTCGTAGCTATTCAGTCGACACCGAAAGCTGTGACTACGAAGGAAGTCGAGAGAGAATCCGAACGTGATCCAGAACTCATAGAAGTAAGAGAATGCATACAGAGTGGACAATGGGACAAGTGTACTCACAAGGCTTACATTCCCATTAGAAATGAACTTTGTTGCATCGGACAGTGTGTATTAAGAGGTTGCAGATTGGTGATACCGCAAAGATTGAGACCGAAGATCGTATCCTTTGCGCATGAAGGACACCTAGGTTTTGTTGGTACCAAGCAAAACCTCAGGACCAAGGTATGGTGGCCAGGTTGTGATAAAGACGCAGAGAAATTTGTTAAAACTTGTCACAGATGTCAAATCACAAGTAGGAGTAATCCGCCAGAACCGATCCAGAGTACGCAACTCCCGACAGGACCATGGATCGACGTAACTGTTGATTTTCTTGGACCTTTACCGACGGGTGAATCAATTATGGTAGTGATAGATTACTACAGCAGATACTATGAGTACGTAGTGTTGAAGTCCACAACCACTGAAAAGACAATACAAGCATTAGCAGAGATATTCACAAGATATGGATTACCTGTTACATTATACTCTGACAATGGTCCACAATTCATTTCAGAGATATTTGCGGAATACATGAGGACCACAGGTATCCACCATCATAAAGTAACTCCGAAATGGCCGCAAGCCAACGGAGAAGTAGAGAGACAAAATCAGTCCATTGAAAAACGATTGAGGATTGCACACGCTGAAGGATAAAATTGGCGAGAAGCATTGCTATCTTATGTGGCTGTCTATCGAGCAACGCCTCATGCAACCACTGGAAAAAGTCCTGCAGAAGCATTTTTTGGGAGAAAAATCCGCACAAAAATGCCAGAAATAAAGGAAATCCGAGACGATCAGGAGATGAGGGACCACGATGCTGAAAAGAAAGGTGCAGCAAAGCTGTACACAGATTCAAAACGTAGAGCCAAGTACTCAGACATCATGCCAGGAGATAATGTTCTAGTGAGGCATGAAACTGGTGGTAAGCTAGACACACCTTATTACCATCAACCCTATACTGTCGTATCCAGAAGTGGCAGTATGGTGACAGTCAAGTCTCCGACTGGAGTCCTGTATAAGAGAAATGTATCAGGTGTAAAAAGCTACCAGTCCAGAGATACATCGAGCGAAGAGGTTGAAAGGCCAATACGAGATGCTGAAACTGAGAGACCTGATGATGTTCCAGAGGCAGTTACCAGCACTCCTGATGAAGTGTCTAGAGCGCCAGAAACACCTGAAGCCGTGGCGAGCAGTATTTCCGAAGCTGAGAGTGAACAACCGAGAAGCGACGACAATATCGCAGGCAGGCCGAAATGTAACCGGAAAGCGCCCAAACGATACGAAGACTTTGTGCCATAGTTTTAATAAGAACTTTAGGACAGTATTTTAATCTTATATCATAAAGTGCATGTATGAGTGCTGTAGGAAATAAATTTTATGTAGTTGAGTTATAGTATTACCATTAGTTACGATGTTTGTAGGTTTCCGAGGGATATTGGTAAGTGAAGGTAAAGTTTATTTCTGATTAAAGGAGGGATGTCATGATAATGAATATGTATGAGATGTACCGGAAGTCACGTGGTATGAGAGAGAGATAAGAGCACAAGCAGGAGAACAAAAGAAACTGGAAAATAAAGACACTGAGAAGTTTACCTGATAAAACTTGTGTTCGATGTTTCATTAACTTCACATTTCGGGCCACAAATGTGACACCCTGGATGACAGAGCTCATCATGGAGTCTCTGCAATCTGTCCAGTTGTATGTTGGCACAAGTCCCCCTGGAGAGCACATCTGGCGGGTCGTTGAATTTACCAGGCCGATACAGTATGTCATAATTAAAGGTGGAGAGTTTGATTCTCCACCTGGCGATCTTGTCATTCTTGATATTAGATCGCTGGGTATTGCTAAACATGAAGGAGACTGCGTGTTGTTCGGTCAGCAGTGTAAAGCGCCTGCCAGTGAGGTAGTGTCTCCAATGACGTACTGCTTCGACTATGACCTGGGCCTCCTTCTCGACAGAGGAGTGTCAGCTCTCAGGATCCTGGAGGGTTCTGGAGAAGAAGGCAACCTACCTGCCAGCCTGGTTCAAAGTGGCTGCCAGTGCAAAGTCGGACGCATCGCTCTTGCTTGGAACAGGATGGACTCATTAATGGCATGTACCATTGCAGCGGCGATGTCCAATTTGATGCGGTTGATGGACGCACTGGCTTCGGTTGATAGGGGGAAGGAGGTGGTTTTGATGATTGGCCTTGCCTTGTCGGCATAGTGTGGAACCCATTGGGCATAGTAGGAGAAGAAGCCCAGGCAGCATCTGTAGCGGTGGTGGGTGTGGCATATCCCTGGTCAGCAGCATCGGTAGAGCTGGCGGTGGGCTCAGCGATGATGGCGGCAGCGTGCACAGTGGTGATGGTTGCGGCAGGTCCCTGGTCGGCAGTGGCAGAAGAGGATGTTGAAGTCGGGGACTTTGCTTCATGAGGGAGGGTGAAGCAGGCTAATGTTATTGTGGTGAGTGTGTGTTGTACCTTCTGCGCTCAGCATCTGCCCCGTGATGTCAGGCGTTGCCGCATGGTGGAGCCCTCTCTCTCATTGGACGAGAGCTCTGAGGAAGAAGTGTTTGAATGGGAGGATAACGGTTAGGCTTCACACGAGGCACTCTGTTTGATGATGGCGACCATTTTGGAGTGACAGATTATAGCAAAATGGCCATTTTTAAGGCACTCCTGGCACCTGATTTTTCTCGCTGGGCACTGGGACCTGCTGTGCTTGTCCCTCCCACAGAAATAACACTTCGGGGTTGCATCGGGCAGCGTAGGGGCAGCTGATAGGCTGACAGTGTACCGGAGGGTAGTAGGGTTGAGGGAAGGCATCCTACTCATATCAGAGCATGGGGTCCAGCCCTGAGAGTACACATCCATACTTAAGACCACATCCTCCATTGTCTCTGCGATCTAGATCACGTCCTCTAGGTTTTCTCCCCCGTGCTCTAGCAGGCGTTGCCTCACCTCATTCGATTGGACCCCAGCCACATAGGCATCCCGAATGAAATCGTCTGTGGTTTCCGCAGCAGTTCTGTCTGTGCAGGCGCAGTCTCTGCCCATTGCCCAAAGTGCTTGAATATAGGCTCTACAGGACTCACTGGGCTGTTGCCTCCTGGTTGCTAGTTTGTACCGAGCATAGTCCCTGTTCACCGGTCGCTCGTAGAGCCCTTTCAGCACCTTCATGGCTGCGGCGTAAGTGGTCACGTCCTGGATGCTCTGGTAGACTCTCGAGGACACCATAGTCATCAATATTAGTAGTCAATGGCTGTCCTCTACCACGGCAGGGTCAGAGAATTGTAAGTATGTTTCAAAGCACCTCACCCAGTGCTTAAAGTCATTCGAGGCTGTAGCCGACTGTGGTCGATGTCGAGGCGTTCCAGCCATAGCATACGCTCCACCCCTTTAAAACTTTTTGGTTAATAAAACTGTAGAGCACATCGAAAGAATCAAAGGTTTGTTGTTCCAAACCAAGGCTTTTATTAACTAGAAGACTGGAGCGTATCACATGTAGGTCGACCAGTCCAGAATGATCTGGTCTGACTAGAAGCAATCCTTTAAGTCCTGCCAGTAGGCGTGGCTACGCTCTCAGCCAATCACGATCATCCTACACTACCATCTGTATGTTTCCACATTGGTGATAGGATCTGTACAATCACACAGAGCACATTGAATTTTGCATGATCAAGTTCTCATGGAGGGTCTTTGACCTAACTCTGTTTCTCTTCCCTTACGTGTGCTTTGAGTTGCTGAGTATTTCCAATGTTCTTTATTTTATGTTGCATGATAGTTCTAATTATAATATAGAGCTTCTCACCAAATCTAGAGTCCCACGGGGAGATGTGAGGTTAAAATTCACACAGAACCCTACTTGTATACTGTTCACATCATCTGGATCTAGTTTGTGATTTAGTATATCTGCTAGGAAAGTTCTCAGGATGTCCCAAAGTACTTTACAGTCAATCCATTAGAGTGAAATGGCAATCACATATATAAAGTTAAACAATGAGTGCCGCCTCAAATTTAGATGTACTGTTCAGGTCTGAAATCAGTTATCAAGTTATCTCTACAAAACAATATGCAAGTATTCATATCAAGTTTATGAATATATCATATCTTTTATTTTAATTCATTTAGTTTGCTATCATAATTTCTCTTTCCAAGTTCCTGCTTGGCTGTAGCATGTAAAAATGTTGGTGTTTATGTACACTGTAGAATGTGTATGACAATAAACTCATTGGTGCCTGCAATACTTAACCATTTCAAGTATTTTCAGAATTTAAAGTCTTATCTTATTTCTATATTTTAGGGTTTTTTTTCTTCATGGAGGAATAAAGATCACTTACAGCTGGTGTGGGTAAATCACCCAGTGTGAGGGGAGCAGGGTAGTGGATCACTCAAGGGTAGGGGGCTATAACATAATACAATGATGTGGTAGATCATCTCTCACATGCAGTGCTAGCTGAAGGATATCCTTTGGTGCAAGTTAAAGGTTGGTCACAGGCAGACCACTCTGAAAGCAGAATAGCAGTTCCTCCGCAAATGTTCTAGTGCTGGACTACTCTTGAACAATGTAGGTATTAGATTACTCACAGGTAGTTCTATAGATGGCTTCTCACAGGTAGCCTGGGCCGTAGATCCAATGGGATGACTTACGATAACCCACAGGGTAATGTGAGAACCTAACCATGTGGATGGTATGAGTCACAGATTGCATTCAGTCCAGCAGATTACCAGCCAGTGGACTGAAGAGTAGAGCACACTCAGAATTAATCTCAGGCAGTGTGGTTAACTGATTACATATTGTTGACCTGGCATAGCCAGGTAATAATTACTTAGTGAACACACAGAAGTTTGCAGACCGCTGGAGGAACTCAGCCAGTCTTGCTGCATCCACAGAAGGTAAAGTTATATTACCAGTGTTTTGGACCTGAGCCCTTCTTCAAGGAATAAGCAAAGAAAGAACAATTCCTTTGGAACACTAAGACAGCTCTAAATGTTTGCTGTCTGTCAATTGATAACTAGCGGCCTATCTGTAAGGAAATAGCTTCATACACAGTTGGATTTTACCTAACATATATTTTGGTGTAAAAGGTTAGTCTTGAAACCCTCAAAAAGCACTCAAAGATCAGGGGTCGACTTGTACGCCAGATACAAAAATTAGACTTTAAATTCAACTCAAAAAAAGCTGCTCAAAATAGATTCAGCATATATGACAACCCGGAAGCACCTCCCCACTGTCGGGCACCACCATAACCCACCCAGATATTTTACAAATGTAGAGCCCAAGATCAACTCATTGGTGCCTGCAATACTTATCCATTTCAAGTATTTTTAGAATTTAAAGTCTTATCTTATTTCTATCTTTTAGGGTTTTTTGCCCAGGAGCCCGAGGTCCCCACTCTTGCCCAGGAGCCCGAGGTCGCTACTCCTGTGAGCCAAGGTTGCTGCTCTTGCCTGGGAGGTCAAGGCCGCTGCTCCTCCCTGGGAGGTCAAGGCCGCCACTCCTCCCTGGGAGGTCAAGGCCGCTGCTCCTGCCTGGAAACTGATGCCCCTCCCCCCACCCCAAGCTGACATGTACCATGGTTCCTGCATCAAGCACACTTGGGCAGTGAGCCAACTTCTTCGATGTGGACACCACCACATCAGATGTTGAGAACAGAGTCACCGCTGTTGACTCCGGCTGCAGCATCTTCCCAGCCAGAAGCAAAAGTTTTTTTTGTAATCACTACATTGCTTAATTTACAATTTGTTACCTGGTGATTAGGGTGTTAACAAAGTTTGGGTTGTTGCTGGGAGGCCCGTACAGTCTCTAGCATGTTTCTTGCAGAAAATTAAGGGGTCGACTTATATACCCAATATATGATAAAACCATAAAAATGAGACTGAAAATGGGGTCTCGTCATCTGAAGGTCGACTTATACACCAAAATATACAGTAATTATATGGTAATTATATACAGAACAGAGAGCAAGTAATCTGTGAAAATCTTGGGGTTAAGACCATTCTTAATTATTGATTCACTTATGCAGTCAAATAAGTTTAACAAATTGCAGACATTTTAAACTTTGCTTTAGAGTACACTTCTAAAAATAATTGACAAATTTTATCAGTACAAGGCATGATAATAAATGAACCCTACCATGTTTTATGCTGGGGATTTCTGAAAAGGGCTTGTATTGAGGGTGGTGAGTAGTCCGTGTGTGTTGTGCAGTTTTAGGTTCACTATGTCTGCCTTTCTTTCCCCTCAACTATCTTCCTGCCAGAAACCCTGATTACTTGCCAGCCTTGGCTTTCTGTTGAGCTGGGAATGTTCTTGGGAAGGCTACAACTCAGCACTTGGTTGTGATTATGCAGATGGATTAATGGGTGAGAAGGGAGAATGAGCGATGGTGGTGTTGGACCGCTGTTATGGTAATAGCAATGTGCTAACCCCTACACTAACTGTGATGCTGAAGAAAGGGAAAGCATATTCCCAGGAAACAAAGTTGGAAGACAAATCAACAATAGAACTCACACCTTGAAGATTCACATCTATTGAGTTAATGTAATCCTGCTCACTCACCATCGAAACTCTAAATAGAATTGGAATGGATATAGCTTTGGGATTAAGACTTGTTTAGATTTTGTGTTGGCACCCTGACGCAGCTAGTCCATTTTTTTTGAGAGATTAAAGTTTCCTTATCTATTTGGAGAACCTAGGATCAAGACAAGTTGGTAAAGGGTTAAATGGACACATTGAAAATCAGATTGTTGGCCTTTTATTGGGGAGATGTTATAATAGCCATCGAAGATTGCACTTTCTTATATTACTTCGAAGAAAGATCTCTGGATTTTTTGGTATGCTATTTTTTGTGATTTTATTTCATACTTGATTTAGATCTTCCCAAAACTTTTCCACTTTCTCATATGCCCAAATTGCATGTACTGTTGTTCTCGTTTCCTTCTGACAATGAAAACATCTATCTGATACTGTTGGGTCCCATTTATTTAACTTTTGGGGCGTGGTGTATAGCCTGTGTAACCAATTATATTGTTTCATGTGTTTATTGTATTTCTCATAGTTCCGGAGCATAGCTTTTCCCATGTTTCATTCTTTATGTTTAGATCTTGTTCCCACTTTTGTTTGGATTTACAGCTTATTTCATCATTCTCTTTCTCTTACAGTTAAATGTACAGTAAAGAACTTGGCCTCGATTTGGATGAAGCACAAAAAAGATTTATCATGATAGCCTTAGCTGTAGCAAAAAAATGTATAATGTCAACCTGGAAATCAGAAGATAGCCTGAGAATATAGCAATGGTACATAGAAATGAATAAATATATTCCATTGGTAAAAATAACATATAATTTAAGAAATGACATCACAGTATTCGAACAAATTTGGGAACCATACATGGAACACAACAGAGAAGTCCTACCGCAGACCTCCACCCCCTAAAATGACTGAATGAGAAGAAGACAAAATGAACTGACCCACTGTGTAAAAGTAGATGACACAATTTTCTTGTTTATTTTCAATGCATTATGACATTGTTTAATGGATTTAATGTATCGTATATGTTGAATGTTTAGTGGGTGGGGAGGGGGGTGGGAAGGAGGGAGGGAAGGGGGGGGAAAAGGGGAGAAAATGACACTGTGTATTCAAGAGGGAAATGTCTGTGTGTATTTTGGTCAATGTGGTTCATAGTGTGAAAAATTTATAAAAATTAAAAAAGATTGCACTTTCTATTCAAAATGGCAGTCTACAATCAACAATCAAAATTTCTACTTTTATGCCCTAAATAGCATCATTATTGAAGATTTCCTAAATAGACATGGTCTGAATGAAGTGAGGTTAGAGTGCCAGTGAGTTGGAATTCCTTAACTGGTGAATAACCACAGAGACTGTATCATGGATTTCCAACAGAGATCAGGAGCAATATCAAGGAAACACCACATTTGAAGATGGGAAGAAAACAATAGTTGATTCGTTCATAGGTACAAAGTGAAAGTCAAAGTCAAATTACAAGGGAAAAAAGAAAAAGCCATTCTGACTTTCATCCAAGTGTGATAGATTATAAATATGTTTTGGGGAGATAAAATGGGGCAGAGTTTTTAGTGTAGATCACATACAAACACTTTAAAACAGATCTTATTTAAAATACTGGAACTCTGCTCATGCTAGACAGTCCAGCTCCAAGAGCTTGGCAAAAGCTTTGGAGAGTGCCCAGGAGACTTCACTAATGGATTGTTGTTTACAAAAAGATGAAATAACTCATCAGAGCCGCAGGCTGACTAGATGCTCTAAGAGGGTCATGTGGTTTTGCAACCAGAGAGAGTAAAACAGACTTTTTTTCCTCTGAGAGAGAGAGATTCAGTTCTACAGTTTTACAGTCAGCAGCAGCAGCATCTGGGACTGGAACAGGACAAGCTGGCAAGCTTGTGGGGAAAACCCCCATTTGGAAAATGGGTTGTGAGTGCTTAGTTCAGCCTGGTCAAAGTCCTTGTGGTCCATGCAAGAGAAATAAGAGAAATAAAAATCTGTGGTGACCTGAAAAAAGACGTTATCATCTGTAAAACCCTGACAGGGCAAGTTTCTTCAGCGAGACACTGGAGTGGCCGGTTACAAGGAATCAGTTGTGGGTGTCCAGCAAACAACAAATCTCTCTCCAAAAACTGACAAGAACCTTCCTGAGCAGTAACCATTTTACCTTTCAAGCACCAAAGCCTGGTGAACTTCATAAATGTTAAATTCTGTGCACAGTATAGGAATTGCCTGCAAACAGTGAACTTGGAGGAATGAGAAGTGAGATTGGACTGTAACTCAGAAAAACTTATCTAAACTTACACACACTTTACATGCACGTGTGCTTAGAATTAGAAAGGGGTTAAGTTAGGTTAGTTAAGTTAATAGTAAGAAGTTAAATTGTGATTCTATTTTTATGTTTAAAGATAATTAACAGCAACTTTTGTTTAAGTAACCATTTGTCTTGGTGAATATCTATTGCTGCTGGGTTTATGGGTCCTCTGGGCTCGTAAAACAAGATAATAAAAATGACCATCAAAGATAACCTGCTGGTGGAATTTTGGGTTGAGCAGTATCAATGAGAGGAAAAGCAGGATCAATGTTTCGGGCCAAAATTCCACAAGTCCCAATAACAATTTGGTTTGAAACGTCAGCAATTCTTTTTCTCCCAATGATGCTAGTCGACCCATTCTCCAGCAGAATATAAGAGGCTTCAGATTCCAGCATCTGCAGTCACCTGTATGTCAAAAATATGATTGCATAAGGTCCCTAAAAAAGGAGAACAATTAACCATCATTTTGCACAGGGATATAGACTGATTGGGAGACTGGACAACAATATGGCAGATGAAGTATAATGTTGAGAAGTGTTCGGTTCTACATTTTGGCCGTGGAAATAAACAGACAGAAAACTATTTGGATGGGGAGAAAATTCAGTCCTCAGAAGTGCAAAGAGACCTGGGCATCCTTGTGCAGAGTAATCTAAAAGTTAATGCCCAGGTGGGATTGGTAGTGAAGAAGGTGAACACTATTCTAAGAGGTATTGTGTATAAGAGTAGAAAGGTGTTAATAAGACTCTATGGAATACTGGTGAGACCCCATTTGGAATACTGTGTACAGTTTTGGGCCCTCTATCTTCGAAAATATGTGATGTTGTTGGAGAGGGTGCAGAGGAGATTTACTTGGATGATTCCTGGTATGCAGGGGCTGGAGTATGGTGAGCGTTTGACAGCCCTTAGGTTGTATTTGTTGGCGTATAGGAGAATGAGGGCGGTGATCTTGTAGAGACATTTTGAATATTGCAAGGTTTTGACAGAGTGAATGTGGATAATATGTTTCCCCTGATGGGTGAATCGAAGACAAGGGGTTATAGTCTTAGAATTAGATGTTATCCAATTAAAACAGAGAGGAGGAAGAACTTCTTTAGTCAGAGGGTCGTGGATCTGTGAAGTCACTTCCGCACAAAGCAGTGGAGGCCAGATCACTGGGAGTATTTAAACAGGAAATGAGTAAGTATCTCATTAATAAGGGTATCAAGGGATATGGGGAAAAGGCTGGAAATTGGAACTAGTTGTGAGCATAGTTCAGCTTAGTGTAGAGTCTTGAAACAGATTTGATGGACCTAGTGGCCTGCTTCTGTTCCTTTATCTTGTGATCTTGCACATGCAATGAATTTAAGTAACAATATGCACGTTTTATATAGAACACTTCTGCACAGGCCCTTCAACCCACAATGATGTGCCCACCGATATAAGCCTGCTCCACAACAATGCAATTTTTCCCGACCTAACACCTAAAATCCTCTATTTTTATTAGAAAAGTAGTTTTCCATGTATCGTTATATTTATTCAGTTTGCATAAGAACCCATACATAGATTACAAAGAAAAGAACATCAGTGTGGGTGGATAAAAGAAAATCAAGTTGAGCAAGATTTTTTTTTAAAATGATACTACACGGTAGAAGTTGATTCCAGCCATTGAAACCAGTGCTGACCAATACACTCAATTAACCCACCAATCTTGGAGGGTGGGAGGAAACAGAAGCTCCCTGAGGAAACAGGCAGTGCTGCATTTTGACCCAGGTCTCTGGTGCTACAATAGCATTGTGCTATTTAACAGCCATGCTTTGGTGATTTCATCCAGGTGGTTTATATGAAGTGTGAAAGGTTATTCCCCAGCACTGATCTCTGGGACACATTGTGCAATTTTATTTTTAATTTTTAACAGTAATTATGTCTTACCAATCAGGGAGAGACAGAATCAGAATTGATTGTCATGAACATGTCACAAAATTCATTGTTTCGAGACCTATGTATTCCTACTTTATCCTCCTGAATAACCACGCAATCTTCTCTCCATGACAATATTTTATGTCCTACATTACGAACATTTAGTTCCTGAAATAACCTCCAATGCTGCACTGCATCAGAAGTTTTCTGGTATCTATTGGTTCCCCTTTATTCAGAGAACACAAAAAAAATGTTAAACATGATTTCTCTTCCACATAATGAAGACAGCTTTCCTTGTTTTCTAAGATGACTCAGGAAACCCATAGTATGTGAGTGGGAAGGTTGAGAATCACTGCTCTAGACCCAATTATTACTGGAATATTTTGCTTGAGAAAAATTGTCATGGCCCATTTCTTTTGGAGTTATGAAACCGAGTATATCACAAGTCAATTAAGTAAAATATGGCTTTCAAACTTTTTCTTTCCACTCACATACCACCTTAAGCAATCCCTTACTAATCACAGAGCAACTATAGCATAGGGAATACTTAAAGTGGTATGTGAATGGAAAGAGAAAGGTGATCAATTTTTGAAAAAGGGAAAGAAGAACATGTCACAACACAAAAATTGGTGGAAGAACTCAGCAGGTCAGACAGCATCCATAGAAACCAATAGGTCATTGAAGAAATTGGGAAAGAAAGAAGATAAGATGTAATAGGATGAAGGGGCAGAGGAATGAGGAAGGAAGGGAAAGGTGTGGGGAGTTGGAGGAAGGAAGGAAGGTGTTGATGATGTTCAGGTGTTCAGGTACAGAGAGTGGTGAGAAATGGAAAGAGAACAAAAGGATAAAATTCCAGAGAGTTAAAGAAAGCAAAGGTTGGGGTGGGGGGGGGGGGGAGTGGAGAGGGGATTTTGCTAACGAAGGAGATTAACACAAATCGGAGAAGTTGTTGTTGATGCTGTCTCATTTGAGACTGCCAAGATGCAATGTAAGGTGTTTTTCCTCCAATTTTCATGTGGCCTCAACTTGGCAGTATATTCAGCCATGGACAGACATGTCAGTATGGGAATAGAACATGGAACTGAAGTGTTTGGCCATTGGGAGATTCCAACTGTTGCAGTGGACAGAGTGCAGAAGAAGAGATACCCCAATCTGTGTTTAGTCACCCCAATGTAGAGGAGGCTGCATCGGGAGCACCAGATGTACTAAATGACCCCTGCAAATTTACAGGTGAAGTGTTATTCGCTTGGAAGGACTGATTTGAGGGCCAAATGGTGGTCAGGGAGGAGGTGTAGGCTCAGAAGTATTACTTTTTGTGCTCGCAGGGAGATGTTGTATGATTTGGTTGGTGGGGGGGTGGAATTAGTAGCAAGGGATGAGTGGGCAAGTGAGTCACAGAGATCCATATGGAAGGCAGAAATGGGATGGAAAGATGTATCTGGTAATGGAATGCCATTGGAAATGACAGAAATGGCAGAGAATTAAACTGTATTAAAGTATATTAAGGAATATAAGTGTGAGATGTAAACAAGATGTATGGCCGTGTTTGTAGTAGTGGGAGAATGTGGAATAAACATGATTTGTGAGTCTCAATCATTTTTCTTGGCTTTTAGTAATTCATTATACACCTATTTAGAATCAAAAACCCACACAACCATCATAACAACATTAGAACCAATATTCTATCAATGTTTAGTAGACATAAAGCAAAAGTGTCATATTTACCAGTGGTTAAAAAAAAACTAACTTTTTGAATATCCAACACTGAAACTGTAAGTAACTCCCCATATGTCCATTTATGCAGCGAGTTCTTGTTCTTGTCATTAATGACTGTGCTTTCATTAATTTTTATATGTCAAGGACAATTTAGTTTTCTTAATTGACACTTGCGGCATTGATAGAGAGATATGTAAAGATATATTTTTATCTGAAATAAAAAATCTAATTGGTATCCTATTTAAAAATATAATCTCAGTGTCTAAATTGATACACATTCCTCCGAAGTGAAACAGCCACAGTTTCATTCCCCGCATCCTTACAATTTAAATAATGATGATTTTTCATCCTCATACAATAGTGACTTTATGACTTTCTTTCTTCTGTGCTTCATTATTTAATTCTTTTTGTTGAGATATATGATGATAAAAATATAATGGTGACATTTTAGATATATAGATAGATTGGTCCCATGATAAACAATGTCACCACAACTTGGATTTAACTTGACTGGCGAGGCATCAATTCAAAATGGCTATATAAACTTATGGTACTTATCCCATATTAAATTTAAAAATTTGATGGTAAACTGCCAGAATCAATGAACAATTCCACTGCTGTCAGAACAGCAATCTTCCAACTAAATAGGAATGTATTTCCACACCACAGACCTTCAAGGCAGAATTCTTGAGGAAAGAAATATTCTGCAAGAAACAGAAGGTAGTTTGGTAAATTTTTCCCACACCAATTTCTCCCTTTCCTCTCACAAACCTAAAGACAACACTTCATTCGGATATCTTAAAATGAACTGACCTCCTATCCATTAAAGACATCCACACGAGGCACTCCCTCAAGAAGGCAGTTAACATCACAAAGGACCCCCATTATTTCTCACTGCTACATGTTGGCAGAAGTTAAAGAAGTCCAGTGTTTCCATGTTCAAGAACAGTTTTCTTCAAACAATTCTCTTGCTGTTTAACCTCTGTGTGCTATTCTGACCATGATGCTCTAGTAAGACCACCAAAATGTGGTCTGCACTTCTCGCTCAGCACAGTTTTTGCTTTACAACCAACTGTGAATATCTATTTATTTCTCTATCTAGTTTCCTTTCCTTTTATATTATGTATCTTCTTTCCTCTTCTAATGTGTTGTGTTTTATGTACCATGGAAACTGCAGTAACCAAACAATCTGTTGTACTCGGGTGTAAGACAATGAACATTCATCTATTCATTCATTCCTTCATTTCTATTTTCTCCCTGAGATATGGATTGTTGCACTTCATATGATCTGATTAGGAGGCCAAAAGCATTGTTACTAGTTTAAGTTCAAATTCAAATTTTACATTTGACTCAACACATGCTGAGCTGCATTGAAAAGGTTTACTTTGTCTATCCATACAGGAGAATGAGTTCTCCAGAATGCTGACTGCTCTCCTGCGGCTTTGCAAGGTATTGATGGAATCAATGGAGGAAAGGGAGTACTGTGGGATGATATTTATCCTGTTACAGCAGGTCTGTGATTCAACAAAAATTAAGAAAACTAAATAACTGCAAATAAAGAATAATATCAAGTCAGTTAATTACATATTTCCTTTAAAAATTGTGAATTTGCCAGGTAAATTGGATGAAATCCTCCTTCTATCTATTGGGAATAGATTGTGAACAATCTATGAAAGTGCTTTGCCTTTATGTAATTGCGATCCATATATTTTCACCTGGATATTACTTAGGTATTACAAAATCTAAGCCCTGACACATGATGTTGGGAAAACAAAATAAATATTAGTCATCTGTGGAACCTTATGACTTTCAATTTGTGTTTAAAGCTGCTTCTCAGTAATATCCAGGTGAACGCTGTAAAATGGAGGCACTGCTGATCTGCAGCCAATATTTATAAATCAGAACTTATTTAAACAAAAGGGGAAAAAGTTCAATACTGCTTGATTTTTCTGGATCTTTAACTTTATAGATTGAATATTGTGTTCTGTTTTGATCACACCACTGCAGGAAGGATGTGGATGCCATAGAGAGGGGACAGAGGAGATTTACAAGGATGCTGCCTGGATTGGAGAGGATGCCTAATGAGGATAGTCTGAGTGAATGATCTTTTCTCCATGGGTGATGGAGGAGGAGGGTTGACCAGATAGAGGTGCAGAAGATGATGAGAGACATTGATCATGTGTATGGCCAGAAGCTTTTTTTTCCCCCAGGGCTGAAATGGTTAACATAAGGGGGCATAGATTTAAGGTGCTTCAAGTAAGTGCAGGGAGTAACTTTTTCACACCGAGAGTGGTGGGTGCATGAAATGCACTGCTAGCAATTGTGATGGAGGCAGGTACAACTGGACTTTTGAAGAGACTATTAGATATGTACTGTGAAAAAAATGGAGGGTTCTGTAGTCGGGAAATTCTAGACAGATGTTCAGAATTTGTCAGGAACAAGTCATGAAATTTGGTGTTTTGTGGCAGCGTCATAGTTCAAACATTCATATTATAACCATCTTATGACATTAATATAAAAAATAATAGTGCAAGAAAAGTAAGGCAGTGTTTTTGGTTAATTGATTATTCAGAAATCTGGTCCAGTGGGGAAGAACCTGTCCTTGAGCCATTGAGATCTCGTCTTTTTCCTGATGGTAGCAGAATGAAGAAGGGTGATGGGGATCTTTGAGGATAGAGGCTGCTTTTTTGAGATACTGCCTCATGTAGATGTCCTCAATGGGGTGAAGTCTGGTGCCTGTGATGTTGCAGGCTGAGTTAACAACCCTCTTGAGTTTATTCTTGACCTGAGATTTGGCACCTCCATACCAGGCAGTGATGCAACCAGCCAGAATGCTGGTTCACCTGTAGAAGTTTACGAGAATCTTCGGTGATGTACCGAATTTCCTCAAACACCTCACAAAGTATAGCCACTGGCGAGCCTTCTTTGTGACTGTATCAACATGGAAGCTCCAGGACAGATCCTCGGAGATATTAACATTCAGGAATTTGAAGTTCTTGACCCTCTCCACTAATGACCCCTCGATGAGAACTGGGTCATGTTCCCCTGACTTCCTCCTGAAGTCCACAATCATTTCCTTGATTTTGCTGTTGTTGAGTGCAAGGTTGTTGTTATTACATCATTCAATGAGCTGATCTATCTCCCTCCTCTATGCTTCCTCATTGCCCTTTGTGATTCAGCCGACAACTGTGGTGTCATCACAAACTTGTAGACGGTGTTGAAATTGTGCCTGGCTACACAGTCATGCTTGCACAACAAGTAGAGCAGGGGGCTAAGCACGCATCGTTGGGGTGCACCTATGTTGATAATCAGTGAGGAGGAGATGTTGTTTCCAATTCCTAATGATTGTTGTCTTCTGATGAGAAAGTCAGGGATCCAGTTGCAGAATGGGGTACGGAGGCCTCGAGTTTGTAGCTTCTTGACCAGCACTGAGGGAATAATGGTATTGAAGGCCTCCCTGTAGTCGATGAACAGCAGCTGTATGTATGAATTGCTGTTTTTGAGGTGATCCAGAGCTGAGTGGAGAGCCAACAATATTGCATAATCCAGTAGATTAGGAAGTCACACAACACTCTGGGCAAAAGGACCTATATTGTGCTGTAGATTTCTATGTTCTATGAATTCCTCTGTAGATACATGGGCTATAAGAGGGAAGCACCAGATACCAAAAGATATCGAATCACATTTATCCACTTGTACCAGGCAGGGATGTGCTAATCAAAAACCCTTAAAAGCAAATTTCATTTAATGTTTTGCTAACTTTCCTGGTCTTTTTCCAGAATACAGATGCACTCCCACTTCCCACCTGACAAGTCAGCTGTATGGAGAAGCCAATTAATTTCTCGCTAATGAAAAAATACAGTAAGGACCCTTTTAATGTTAGGCACTTACATTTTAGAACTTAAGTCAAGTTCAATCTTATTTTCTCTCAGATGACACACTCCAGTACATGGAGTGCCTCTTCAGTCCCAATTGGGACCTGCTCCCTTATGGGTTGGAAAACAAAAATATGTATCTGCAGGTCAGGTATCCTTTTCAAAAAGAAAACATTGTAACTTGTTGCCTGAGCAGCTTTAAATCCAATCTCTTCGTTAATGTTATTCCTCTGAGAATAATGTTGATTTCTTTATTATTTTTCTTCCTTTCATTTAGATAATGGTTGAATCTTTTTTCAAAAGTGTAAAAATAATGAACCAGTTTGATGTCAAGATAAAGTAGTCAGTTCTCCCATATATTTTTACTAAATAATGACACATGGAATATTCATAAATTCATTCTGTGACTGTATTATATTAAACAACATAACATAATTTAATGGTTGCTTTTGGATTTGTTTTATTGAGAGGAGTGTAGGAATACAATGACCAATTCTACCTATTAAAGACTAGTTTTGAAGATACAAACATATTTCATGGGTACCATGAATGGCATCTTATCTACATGCCTTGATATTAGATGTATATTAATATTCCAATAACCTTTAATTTACATATATTGGAGTACTTTCCATCTTAATTAAAGTTTCATGGTAAAATGAAATAGTTGGCATATGAGCATTAGTGTAGATATGAATCTTATCGTTAAAGTAATTTGATAGTGAGAATGGAAATGGTACAAATAATGGTGACAGAGAACTGAAAAGCCAGTGTAAGAAGAATCTTTCCAGGAAATCGTTGGAGAAATCCATTAGCATGAACCTGAAAAACAAGACTTTTATAAAAGATGGCTATCCATTTAATAAAATTTTCATTTCAAACCTTTACTTTGCAGAGTATCAAATGGATACTTCCTCTGGTTCTTTTAAAGATTTTTTTACTGTGCCTGGGGAGACAGGCTAAGTACCGTATTGAATAATTTGCTGACTTTTAAGTGTAGATGGCAAAGTTGTCATTAATAGAATTGTCAAGCTAGTCAGGATCTTGATTAATCAAATAGAAAATTATAGTTGCACTATTAAAATAATACTGACAGTGCAATTATTGTAACACTCTGTTCTCTGGCCTTTGAAAACAAGTATAATGAGCAGAAAGATGAGAGTGTGAAAAATGACATTTATGGTGATCTTGTGAGAGATTACATCAAATTAGTTAATTTATTCTAGAACCTTAAAAAAACTTTTCTGAACTTCTCACTTGAAGATATTTAGTGAGAAAATTCAAATGTTAAAATAAAGATTTAGATTTTTTTAACAGTTATTGCTTGCAAAGGTATCATTGTTATTGGTAACACAGGCAATTATTGTTCTCCACTATAAATTTCGGTCAACTCTTGAGTCAACTCTATTGTGGACTAAAGTAACAAATGACCTCAGTGAGGATTGGAGATTCCTTCCTTTAAGGACATTGTGACAATCCAGATTCAATCTTTTGATTTCGAACTCCAGATTATTTACAGTTGTAAAAGGCCACTTCAGTCTGTGTCTCCAAATCATGCATCGGATCTCTGGATTCTAACCCAATGGCTGGACTATTATTTTACCACATCGCTTGAAACAAGACAAGAAGATTCTGAAATGCATCAAAGCATGTTAAATGATGTAAATATTAACGAATAAAAAGAAATCTATTAAATTACCATTTTATAATGAAGTCTATTTACTATACTCATACCAGCAGTCTTTCAGCAAATAATCATTGGAGTTACATAAGACAAATCAGAGAATGGAAAAGCAGCACATAGACCAGTTAATGGAATCGTCACTTTTCAAGCACATGACATTGATATGGAGGAGCATTGTTTTTTGAGTCTTTGAGAACAGCTTTTTGCTAGTTACACTACCAGGAGATGCATTACACTGGTTCACCTTTTGACTGGTGTATGGAAGTAATGTAGCCCTTTAATCACAAGATTGCACCAAAGTACCAACCAGACTTCAGACGTCAAAGTAAAAGTTCTACCATCTAGGTCATGGTTAACTTCATATGATCTGAAATAAAGCATGTTTACACTGGATCTAAAAAAGGAGGAGCTGTGTTAAGGAGGAAACATGGGGATGAGGGGCAATCAGAATTGGAAGGTGGGCATGGAGTCATCATCACATTTCACTCCAGAGGTAACTGGATTTTAAATAAATAATGACAATAATACATGCAAATTAACTTCATTCCAGACAGCATTCCTTCTTGCAGTAGCACTTCCTATCAAAATTTGATTAATATTAATTTATACAAAGTAAACACTTTCATTTAAAGGTACATAAGCAATTTAGTAGGGTCTTAGAAAGATCAATGTGTGGAGAGAATATTTCCTATTGCAAGAAGATCTGATAATAATGGTTCAATTTTAAAAAAAATTAGGACCCACATATTTAAAATAAAGATGAAGATAATTTCTTCACAAATCTTGGAAACCCTTTTCCTCAAAAGGAGATAGAAGTAGATTATTTGAATAATTTTAGCACTAAGGTCAATAGATATTTGGAAAGCAGAATGGTGAGAAGCTACAGTGGGTAGACAGGTTTGAGGTTACCAGACTGGCCATTATTTTAATGAATGGTCGAACAGATTCCTCCAGTTCCTAATTCTGTATGCTTATAATCAGTCCAATAAACAAAGTCTTGAATTATGGAAAACAAATAATCTTCGAATTCCAAAATACCACATCAAAATTGAATGTACGTAACAAAACATTAAGCATTAGAACATCAGAGAAATTGTATATGCTCTAATTGTCTTCTTTTTGAAGATTATACAAATCAATGATTCTCACAGGATACCATCATTTTCAGTTCATAAATAGATTTTGATTCAAAAACAGCTGATTAGAGGAATAGATGGTAAGACTTCATATGAAGTATATGTAATTTGCAATGCCCATAGTTCTCTATGTTTCTTCAGTATGGTTTACATAAAATATCCGGGACATTATTTAAATCACACAAGTGATGATAGCAACAATAAAAAAGACCACTCAAAAATCAGAAGGTGTGATGTGGATTTTATAGGAGAACACTGGCATATTGTTGCTATCTACATTCTTTACTCCATGGAACTGACACCAACTTCACCATTTATATGCAGTTAAAGCAAACCTGGAAAATTGCTATTAATACATCTCTATAAAGGACCCTGACCCAAAATATTGACTGACCATTTCTACCTATGGTTGCTGCTTGAGCTATTGAATCCCTCTAGCTTCTCACTGGTTGCTGTTAACAACTTGTCACTTGCCATTGGGCATTAGTCTAATTGTGGACTCTTTTTGGAAATTTTTGCAAACTTTCCTGAACCTGAATTCTATACTACACAGCAGGGCAAGGGCAAACCATAAATGAAAGGAAACACTCACTTGGTGTTAATTGGTCTTTTTTTCATTGTAATCCTATAGTCTGTAAATTGTGCTCTTTTCATGGCTACATGAATGCTATGTTCAATGTAATTGATGACAAGTAAACAAATTGAAACAAAAGCAAGAGGCTTGCATAACTATTTAAAAAAAACTTTGAAATACCTATTGAAATTTTCTTTTGGTTTTTTTTAAGTATGTGTTTAAAAATCTTTTTGTGTACTTAGAACTGTTGGTGTGTCAATATGTAATTTTGAGTCTATTGAATTGTCTCATTCTCTTGTGAATTATTTTCAAATTTTTCATGCCTGTGACTGATAGTAAAGAAATTGCATTTAGACTGGATTGTAACCTTTCTCCTCCATTTGCTCTTTCCTTTGTTGTCTTCAATTCTGCCACAGTAGTTCATTTCCTGACAAGGGTGATTTTCCACATTGACACTTAATAGAATGTTGCTGTGCTACAATTTGAACATTCTCAATAGAAGCAATGATTTAAAATTTGATTTTCAATCAATGGGTCTGCTGAGAATGGAGTTATTAATGCAATATATCCAGGAATAAAAACATTAGTTGAAATTATTGATCGATTGTTATATATGATCTCTATATAATTAATAGTTTAAGATTCTATTGGTCATTTTCATCTGAGCTTTTTAATCCTTGATCAATGTTTTGATGAGAATCAATGAAGTAATTATGTATGAAGTAATTATTACCTGAGGATGATTGAATTCTACAGCAAATATAATGATGCACTTTGTACATTGGGAGATCACCTTGCTGAATTCCCTCAGTCATTTTGCATCTAAGAGCCTGAGATTCCATTCATTTGTTACTTTAATTTTATATCCTGCACCCCTATTTGACTTGCAGGATAGTATCAATGACACTAACTTTTGTTTCTTCTGAAATGATAAAGTGCCAGTGATAATTATGACCACTAGAGGGAGTCAGAGAGAGATGTTGCAGCTAGGAATAATTCAAAATGGATGCCTCCATGAGGTCATGACTGAGTATTATAGCTAATGAAATATAGTTGTTATAAAAGAATCCAAGTTTCTTTATTACAATAAAAGAAACATAACATGGCATCAGGAATGGAAGAAACACCAGAAGTGTGCAGATTGAGAATCAATCAATAGAAGCAGAAAAAATGGAGCATGTAAAAACTCCTGATGCAGTAAATAGGAATGGAAATGACGACCATGAGTGGAGGCTGTTCAAACAATAATTTATGCTGTACTTGCAACCCATTAGATTCAATATCAAACCTAATATGTGGAAGATAGCACTGATGCTTACTGTCGTGAGACCTCAAGCACTAGAAGTTTTTAATACATTTGTTTTTGCCGAGGCAGAAGACCAGGGCAAGTTCAACAAGGATATCGAGATGTTTGATGAACACTGTTCACCAAAGAAAAAATGAAATGTTTAAGAAGTACGTGTTTCACTCACACACGCAGCTGTAGGGAGAGAGCTTTGATATTTTTTAATGGACTTGAAATTAAAAGCAAAAACCTGCAATTTCAGACCGCTGCAAGATTCAATGATCCGTGATCAAATTGTGTTCGGGATTATTGATAAGAAAGTGAGATAGAGTTTGCTGCAAGAGTCAGAGCTTACCTTGGCTGGAGCTGTAAAGATATGCCATGCCAGTGGTTGCTCTGCAACCCTTAAAAAAGTTTGGTGATAGTGCAAAATCCAGTGAAAATGAAGACATAGTTGTAGCCACAGTGTCTGAAGACACACATATACGCAAAAAAAAATCATATAGGAAACAATAAAAGGGTGGAGAGACATTCATTTGGAAATGATATGGGACTCAACATGCACCAAAACAATGCCCAAACTAGAGACAAATCTGTAATAAGTGCAAAGTGCAGAATCATTACACAAAGTATTGTTTTTTCCAAAGGTAAACAAAACAGGTGAAAGCGTGCGCATAATATACACTAACGAAGAAACTGCTCTCAGCAATGGACACTTCATTGGCATGGTAGTGCAGAAAGACTATAAACCAAGCCACTGAACAGCAAAGCATGAACAGAGAAACAATGGGCAAATGGATTGTGTGATTGCATACAAATAGAATAAATTTCCCTTTCAAGCTGGTCACAGGGGCAAAGGTCATTTTGATCTGTGAGCATAACATCAGGGCAATGAAGATAAAGTCATACATCCATGCACATTCTGTACTGCTCAAAGCATATAATTGACAGAGCATCAACGTGAAAGGTATACGTCAACTCAAGATGTAAGTAAAAGATAAAGTGCGCCACCTCAGGTTCACAGTAGTCCCAGATGGACATGAATCACTGTTTGAAGACAAAACATGCAAAAACATAAGTCTGGTCAAGAGGGTGCACTACATTAACTGCGACAATGCATGGGATAGCATAGAGGAATTACTGGATCTATTTCCAGAGATCTTCAAGGGATCTGGAGTTCTACCATTCACCTATAAGATACATGCTAGTAGTGCATGTCATGGGTGGGCTCCAGCACCACTAAAAGAAAAGCTCAACCAGGAATTCGACCGAATGATGACACTAAGGGTCATAAAGAACATGGAGGAGCCCGCAGAATGGTGTATGTCAAAAAGAAGAATGGTGACCTACGGGTGTGCATGGACACAAAAGACTTGAATGCCAATATAAAGTGGAAACATTTTCAGATTCTAACCAGAGATGAAATTACAAGTGTGATGGGCTGTGCAAAGTTCACTAAATTGGGTGCAGGCTTCTGGCAAATAAAATTCCACACAGATATCACAAAATACTATACTTTTAATACACCGTTTGGCCAATATTCCTGTCTGAGGATGTTTTTTGGAATTTCCTCAGCTCCTTATCCACAGGACAATGGAGCATAGATAGAAGGCAAAATGGGTACACATGTATATGAATGACCTGAGGCTCATCAAAGTGCTACAATGCATCCAGAGGTATGGATTAAAGTTAAACAGAGAAAAATGTCAGTTTGGTGTGAAGGAAATCACCTTTCTGAGAGATAAGCTATCAGAGGCAGGTGTGGAGCCATCAAGAGCAAAATGAAAGCAATTTTTGAGATGCCCAGACCTACTGACAAAACAAAAAGCATATTGAGAGAGCTGGGAATGATCAATTTCATTTGGTAAATTCATACCAAACCTATCTTCCAAAAAAAGTACCTAAGGAAGTTGTTACAGGACAAATGTGAATTCAAGTGGACAGACAACCATGAGGAAGAATGGGAATGATTGAAGACTATTTAAATACAGCAGCAGTGTTTTTGACATTCTTTGATGCAACCAGAAGGACAAAAATGTCTAAGGATGCTTCAAAGGATGGAATAGGTACCATAATACTTCAGGATCTGGTAGAAGATTGGAGGCCAGTAGCATATACACCAAGGACAATGATAGTGTCTGAAAGTCAATATGCACAGATTGAGAATGAGTGTCTAGGTCTGGTCTATGGATTCGATATATCTCACAGTTATGTGTGTGGTCTACCAATATTCATGGCAGAGATAGGCCACAATCCATTTATAGCGATAATCAAGAAAAATCTGTGATATGTTACTGAGAATCCAGACTGATGATGAAGTTACAATCTTATGATTTTTTTTAACTGATGGCTATGCCATGGAAATTTATTGTGTTAGCTGATGTATTATCCAGGGCAATGATGCAGAGTGAAGCATACAATGAGAGTTCCACAGAGACAGATGTGAATCTCCACTTGAAACTGATCACTGAGTCTTTTCCTGTATCTGATATGAAATCCAACCAGTTCACAGCTGAAACAGTAAAGAACACATTTCTACAGAAGGTCATCAAGAATCTGAATGAAGGTTTGCCTAGAGGTGAATATCAGCCATACTACAACATCAGAGCTGAAATGAGTGTTGTCAATGGGTTTCTACTCAGAGAGAGCAGAATTATCATTCCTCAATCACAGCGACAAGAGATGCTGAAAAGGGTGCATGAGGGACACCTTGGAAGAGGGCCAGAATTGCTGGTTTTTGGCCAGGGAAGAACATTGACTTTGACAGGATCATTTCAATCAGTGAGACCTGTATGAAACATCGCACAAAGCAGACAAAGGAACATAACTGACTTACCAGCAGAACCATTGCAAAAAGTTGGGACTGATCTGTTCCACATTGATGGAAATTATTAGTTGCTGTTTAATGACTATCTATGAACTATCGGGAGATTGTGCTGCTTCCTAGCATGTCTGCTGCTTGTGTGATCAAATATATGAAAACAATCTTTGAAAGACATTGCATTCCTAAAATTGTCTAGTGACCATAGACCTTGGTACAGCTGTAGAGAATTACACAACTTTGCAGAGAAGTATGATTTTCGACATGTGACTTCAAGTCCTCCGCGTCCCCAGTCAAAGGGGAAAGCAGAGAAAGGAGTTCACATAGTTAAACAGTTGCTCAGCAACATGGTTCAAGTCAGTGGCTCAGATCCGTATCTAGCTTTATAAAGTTACAGAGCTTCACCATTTGAACGTGTCATGTCACCTGCTGTGCTTCTGATGGGACATAGACTATGCACCTCACTTTCCTACTCTGTAGACCTAACAAGAACAGAGATATCGAAGATGGCGAACAGAAACAAAAGCATCCACAATGAAGACAAAAAAACAAACTATGACAAGTCAACAAGAACCTTAGGGCCCCTGGCACAACGTGACAGAGTGAGACTCAGAGATTCCAACATTTGGGACAAAAGGCCACTGTTCTGGAGGAAGTAAATCCAAGATCCTACAGGGTCAGAACAGAGAATGGGCAAATACTGAGGAGGAAACAAAAGACCCCGCAGAAAATGCAAAAGACATGCAGGAACAGGCAAATGCAGAGGATCCAGCCTGCACAGCAACAGAGGTAACACCACCATGGCTAGAAAATTGTGGATCAGCAGACCCCACTCAAACATCCCCTTTTAAGAAGATCCACACATGTTATCAAAGCACCTGACAGACTGAATCTCTAAAAGAAAAAGAACTGCACATTTAAAACATTTGTGCTGTTGATGTTGTGTTTACGTTTGTGTTGAACTTTAAATTGAAATGAATACTGTATTAATGTGTCATATTGTTAGATTGAACATTTTAAGGAAAGGAGATGTAATGATAGAATGCTAGTGATAATCTTGACCACTAGAGGGAGCCATAGATGAATTGTTTCAGCTCGGTGTAGATTCAAAATGGATGCCTCCATGAGGTCGTGAGTGAGTACTATAGCTAATAAAGTATAATTGTTATAAAATAACCTGTTTATTTATTACAATAAAAGTGATATCTCATCTTCTGATCACAACAAAATGTTAAATATTCCTCCACAGATGCTGCCTAACTTTTAAAGTTTTTCCAAGATTTTCTTTTTTAAAAACATATCTAATTACCAGAGTATTCTGATTTTACACTTCTCAGAACTCATTGGTACTTCTTTTGCAATAAAGTGTTGTGTTTCATCTGTGTTTAGATCCTAGTATAATCCATTATTTAAACATTATTTTCAGCAATTAGTACACTTTGCGAAGAGAAGCAATACTCCATCTCAAGATGGTGGGAGGAGAGAAAAATAACAACCTTTATTTCAAACCCACACATCTGTACGACGTACAGTGAATGGAATCTGAAAAGATTACAGGAATGCTCTTGGCTTGAACCAGCTCACTCTTCAGGTTATTTTATGGTATTTATAGGTAGAAATATGAATTTAATAAATGGAAAATAATATACTGAATAGCAGTCAAATATGTGCTTGCTTTCAACCAAGGGAAAGAGGGTTGAGATTGTCCAGCCTAATTTTATTTAGACTCAGCAGAGTTATAATCCCATGGGCATTCTTATGGAGTCCACAAATCCTCCTGTTTGAAGAGAAATACTTTTGGTTAAATCCCCAAATGCACAATATCAAATATTGAAAGCATTGTTGCTACCTTATTAAAAATGTAAGAGTAATATATTCACAGTCATATTCCTCAATGGTCTTTGAAATTCCGTGTTGCAGATGTGAGAGACTTCTGAGAGCACTCTCAGAGGAGGAGGATCTGTTTAGGATTTTTATAAAAATACTGATGTTTGCAAGAAGTAGCCTGGTTTGTGCTATTTAATAATTTGAGGCAAGCAATGCTAAGCCCATTTATTCCCTCTTACACATTTGCCTTGAGAAGGCATAAAAGGGAGTGGTGGAGAAGGGATTTGGCATGCGGGCATTCATTGGTCCGGGTCCTGAGTACAGGAGAAGGGATGTCATGTCACTGGATGATGGTGAAATGGCACTTGCACTAATGTGTGTCGTTTTGGTCAACCAGCCAGAGGAAAGATACTATTAAGCAAGAAAGGGCAGGGAAAAAATTCTCAAGAATGTTCCCAGGACTATCAGCTTGAATTATCAGAAGAGGGTGGATGGGCTGGAACTTTTATCTCTGGATCATAGGGGGCTGAGGAAGGACCTTACATAGATTTGTAAACTCATGAGGGGCATGGATAAGGTTAATAGTCACAGGCTTTTCTGCCCAGATTGGATAGCATAGATTTAAGGTGAGAGAGAAACTATTTAAAAAAGAATCTGAGGGGCATCACACAGAGGGTGGTTGTTATATGGAATGGAATGAACTGACAGAGGAAGTGGTAGAAGTGGAAGCAATTTTAATACTCAAAAAGCATTCAGACAGGTACATAGATAGGAAAGGTTCAGAGGATATGGGCAGAATGCAGGCAAATTGTACTAGTGCTGAAGATTAATCAGCTGGGAAGAAGATCTTGTAATATACTGTTGAATTCTGTTGACTCTATGTCTCTAAAGACATTTTGGGAAGGTTCATTAGAAATTAAACCATCCCTTTGTGCATTTTGGTGGGATGCACCAATATACTGCCATTCCAGGCCAGGTTCAGCAGTTTAACTACAACACAAAGATGCCACCGTGAAAGACAGTTCCTTGATCTTTGTGCTACAATAAATTGACATGATGTATTACATCCTGATTCACTCATTCCACAGTTCAGGATGGGGCTAACTACCTTTGGTAGACAGAAGCAGTTTAGGAGAAGAAGAATTATTGAATGGAGTCATAGACCCAACCCCACCTTCTGAGGGTTGAAGGACTCCTGAATTCTTTAGAGATTTAAAAGAAATCCAGCATGTAAATCACACACAAACTTTTACTTTTTGAAAGAGTCTTATTCCCTAAGTATGCTTGCAGATCACTGAATGTAGAACTCATGAATCAATGCTCTTTAAAAGCTTTTTATAAAAATATTTTATGTCAAATGGTATTCCTCCACAGATTTAACCTGGTTTCTGGCAATTTAATTGACGAAACTGAAAATTAGTGGATCACTAAAAAAAAGTTATCCTTCTTCTGTAGAAATCCCTTGATGTCAAGCTTGATCTGTTTCTATTCCAGTTCTGAGTTGGCAGATTAACCAAAGTAGAATCTGTGGACCTTGCCACAAATGAGGCATAGGGAGCGTGATGGGATGTGTGAGTGACCAGCATGAGAGATGCAGCACTCATTTTAGCTGGGCTTTGTCAAGCTTCTGATAAAGAGATTTTAGGATCTCTGACTTTTCAGATGTTCCCCTTCTATTTTGATTGACCTGTGGCTGAGGATTCCCTCAAGTCAATGAGGATGTGATCATCTTCGGAGAATATGCAAGGAATGTTTCCTGCATCCTTCTAGTGATTTCATTGCCATGACAGAGCTAGTGTAGACCTTGTCCATCTGTCTGATGTTGGATTTGGGTGAGCTGAGCTCAGCAGATGTTGTCTGATGTTGTTCACTTCCTATTAGTGGATGTGGAATATTTTGTGGAGACTACATTTGCAGCAACCCTCCAGTGCTTTGAGGTGACTTCTTGTGCCCTGAATATAAAGGAGGGCAAGGATCATCGCTGTGTGATGGACCATGAGATTATCGTGCTGCTTTAGATTAATTTTTGAACATAGAACCATAGAACATTACAGCAGAGAAAACAGGGTCTTTAGCTCTTCTAGTCTGTGCTGAACTATTATTTTGTTGAGTCCCACTGAGCTGCACCCAGTCTATCTCCCTCCATACCCCTCTCATCCATATACCTGTCCAATTCTTTCTTAAATGTATATATTAAGCCCACATTCACTTCAGATGGCAGCTTGTTCCACATTCAAATTACCCTCTGTGTGAAGAAGTTCCCCCTAATGTTCCCCCTAAACTTTTCCTTCATCACTTAACCGACCTACTCTGGTTTGTATCTTGCCTAACTTTAGTGGAAAAAGCTTACTTGCATTTACTCTATCTATCCTCCACATAATTTTGCATATCTCTGACAAATCTCCCCTCATTCTTCTATGCTCCTGTTTAACTTTTCTCTGTCACTCAGTTCCCAAAGTCCCAGCAACATCCAAGTAAATCTTCTCTGCACACTTTCAATCTTATGGTTAGATGACCAAAACTGCACAGAATACTCCAATTTGGCCTCATCAATGACTTATACAACTGTACCATAACAACATAGCTCCTAGACGTAATACTTTGATTTATGAAGGTCAATGTGCCAAAAGGTCCATGATGCCACTTTCAAGGAATTATGTGTCTGTGTTCCCAGATCCCTCTGTTCTACCACACTCCTCACTACCCCTCTCAATTTACCGGGCATGTCCTACCTTAGTTTGACTTCCAAAATGCAACACCTCACACTTATCTGCATTAAATTCCATCTGCCATTTGAATATTATTTTCCTCAGATAACTAAAGGCTGTGTTGGAGGTAGGAAAATTATTTCTGAGATGGTGATCTCTATTTTTCAGGGTCTTTATTGCTGTGTCATTGTGTGGGATGCCTTGATAGAGAGCCTTTGTTTTGTGAATGTTTATTGCAAAGCTGATATCCTCTTACACATTAAGGAATAATGGCAGGGAGCTTATTTTCCAAATATGCAGAACTGGAAACATCACCTGTGTATTGGAACTTGATGACAAAGATTGGAATAATCCTTGGTTCTGGAATAAAGGTGGAATAGGCTGAATACTTTCCTATTCATTCTGTGTCATGCTTTCCATGCATTTGCAAGCTTTTTGGAAGTGAAGCATTGGAAGGGAAAAAGTCTGATTAAAAATATTGGAGCAATGACATGGTCTTGCTTTTCACCATCTTGTATAAAGATTGGATCTGTATTGGAGGCATTAATTGGAAATATGGCCTGCATGTACCAATAATTGTGAGTAGATTAAGAATAGAGATTCAATAGAGTCACAAAAAAAATCAGCATTTTTAACCACCTAGCTTAAAAATTTGAGTGATTATTGAAAATTGTGCTGAACAATTAAACTAGATGCAGTGTATACAGTGTGAATATGCCTTGATGATCAATGTGGCTTCTGAGATGGCAATCCAGATCAATCAGGACTCATCCCCCTGCCAGTCTTCATCCTTTATTCTGACACCTTCCTGTTTTGTGCTTATACAGTATGTTGAAGAAGGGCTCAGACCAAAAATGTCGATACTGTAATATATCTTTACCTCCTATGGATGTTGTAGACTGGCTGAGTTTCTCCAGCATTTCTGTGTGTTTTTTTTTACGACAATCACAGCATCTGCAGACTTTTATGATTCACTCCATGAAGATCAATGTGTACCATGTACTATGATTTTAAAATCATTGCTGTTCAGTGGATGTTGTTTACCATCAATTAAGGGTGATTAGTTAGTAGAGAAGAGAAACACAAAATATGCCGAAGCTGAAATCTTGAGCAAATAAAGTGCTGCTGGAGGAGCTCAGTGGGTCAGACAGCATCCATGGGTAGAAGCGGTCATCAACCCTTGGTCCCCACCAATGTAGAGGAGGTCACACTGAGTACCCCGAATGCAGTTGATAAGATTGGATGATGAGCAGTTTCATTGGAATATATATTCTTAAACATGGTGAAGCAGGTTTCTTACATTGTTAGTCTTGTATGTATCCCACTTAAATTCTGCAGGGTGCTTGAGGGACTCACTCTTTTGGGATGCCCCACCACACAAACAAATTTCCTCAGCACAGAAGTTTAATCCAGGCAAAAATCCAGGCCATTGTTTCTTTGACATACGATTTGATCTTTTCCTCTCAGGAGACCTAATAAGACACAGAATATGCATGATTAGTATTGGAAAAGTATCACATTAACATTCCAGGGAGGTGAAATAGATGAGATCTTTTATAAAAATGCTGTTAAATGTACAGTTCAAGGAACGACCAGACATGAGGCAAGGAGAACATCAGAAAAGAGCAAGATTTGAAATTCAGAATGTTGTTCTTTCTTTTAGTAAAAAAACTCTGTGATAGCCAAACTGAAGAAAAATAATCAATAAGAATTGATGAAAATTGCAAAAGCCTTTCAAATGTTGATTAGAGGTATCATCCAAGCAATATCCTTACTAATATTATTTTGAAATCTGATATTGATGAATGTGTTATTATAACAAGATTATTAATTATTTAAAAAATAACATTATTTACCTGTAATTGTTCTAAATTACATTTATTTGTATCAAGAAAAAGGTTTGTGAATTAATCTTTACGCTCAGTAGTGAACTGTTTTAGTTGATTCTGTTACCTGTGGTGAATCTCTATGCAAATCACATTGCTAAATTTTTCAGTAGAACATGCATTTTAATTTGACTGTGGAATCCAACTTGGTGGCTTCTGTGTCAAATTACTTCATTCCAGAAATGTTGACTAGATTCTTCTTGTTCTGAATCTTACATGTGCTGGTGGTGGATTCTTAATGCCAGATATTCAGTATACATCCACCAATTCCCTTGCAGTGCTCCTTTGGAGTTTGGCCAGGACAGATTAATCCATTTGGTTTGGGAGTGCATGCATCTTTTGTCACTCTTATCCCATGTGGCTGTATTTTTCTGAACCTGGAGCCTTCCTCAACAGGTCTTAGTCTGATGTTGGGGAAAATAATTCAGGTAGGCGCATTGTAATTTAGTTGCTCTAATTTTGGAGCTCCATTTTCTTCCTGGCCTGTAATGCACACACCTCTGAATATCTCTGGACTCTTTGTGTTTTAGCTTGCATGAGATTGATAACAAAGGCAGAGATATCAACATAACATCCTTAGGCTGTGAATGTAAGGATATAAGCCACATGCAGACAAATGGAACAAGTTTAATTTGGCTTCATGCTTGACACATATATCATCAGACATTGGTGAGGCCAAATTTAAAGATAAAGGTAAAGGTTCTATTATTGTCAAGTAATACTACATTTAGAATGTCACACACATGAAATTCTTCAACTTTTGTCTATCATAAAGCATAAAGAGTGTCACCACTTTGTCCAGCACCCCTCACAGAAACCTACGGCAACACCCCACCCCCCACACAGTACTGACCAGTCCCGAGCCTGCTTAGCTTCCGAGATCAGACAACCTCAGGCATATTCAGGCTATTAGGATTCTGTTAGAGGAGTGTATGCAGTTTGGTCGCCTAACTGTAGACATCAATAAGATTGAAAGAGTGCAAAAAAAAATTATTTTGGTGTTGCCGTGGCTACAGAAACTGAATTACAGTGAAAAATTAAATAGGTTAGGACTTTATTGCTGGAGCATAGAAGAATGAAGGGAGAATTGACGGAGGTAAAGATACAAACCAGAGGCCATGGGTTAAGCATGAAAGGGAATAGTTTAGGGGGAACCACTTCATGTAGGGAGTAGTGGGAGTGTGGAACAAACTGCCAGTTGAAGAGATGGATGCAGGCTCAAATGGAGCACAAGAAAAATTTGAACAGATTCATAGATGAGAGGAGTATGCAGAGTTATGGAGCAGGTGCAGGTCAATGGGACTAGGTAGAATAATAGTTCGGCACAGATTAGAAGAGCCTAAGGGCTTGATTTCTGTGCTGTAATGTTCTAAAGTTCTGTCATGAACCTAAGAGCCAGTTTCTATCCTGAACTGTTCTCTAAGTTCAATAAAAAGAGTAAATTCACAACAAATGTCGAAATAGTGGAAGCAGTGCATTAAAACCGTGTACCTGCCAAATTTTGCTCTTAGCATCATACTTACACATATACAATACAGTACATGGAGGAAATAGTATTATCCAAAAATTATTTACTTTGATAACGTTATAAAATTCATTAGCTGTTTACATCAATTTTTTTTAATGTTCAGCTTACCAGTTGGTTGGAAGCTGCACTTACATCACTGAAATATCCATTCACTTTTGGTGGCTCATTTCTCCAAATACATCGCCTCCATTAAGTTTTGCACTTGTTGAAATTCATCAATACCTTCACAACCTTGAATACATTATTACTTATTCCTGAACACAACCTTCCTGATCACTGGGGCATATTGAATTGTTATCTCTTTTTACTTTACCTTTCTCGACCATTCCCACTTCACCATGATCGTTTTCAGATTGCATTTTTGCACCCTGATGGCTCTGCTCTGGTCTGGTATTAGTAAGATCTTTGGGTCTTTTGAACGACCTCTCAGTTGCAATACAGTTCTCTCAGCAAAACAGTCTCATAGGCAATTACATCAGCCTGAGAAATCAAGCAAGCTCACCATTCCCCTCAGATTCACCAGTACCAGATGTAATGGCTTCTTATCTTGTTTGTGGACTCTTGTTATGACACAGCTACTTTCTTCAGACATCTGTAAAGCAGCGGTTTCTTACTGTTGAAGCAGATCACGCAATCTTTCTCCGAACTGATTACTACTTGGGATTGTGAATGCTTCCAAAAATGCTAGATTGCCATCAAAGTGCTGGTTCTCACACAGGCAACGTATAATTGATTATCTTTTACTGCCTCCGACTCAGAATCTTGTGGCGAATGTACACATGGTCTGTTTTGAAACAGCAAAGAGAAATAAAAATATTAGAAACATAGCAGATACACCCACAATGGCGATTTTATTGATGGTTACACAGTCATTTATCTTTTGAAATTAAAGGCTTCAGATGCACTTAGCCATATATAATACTTCTCGTGCACTAGTTGACAGCTATGAAAAATGCAAACAATAATCACATCTCAGCAAACAAGGAATGAAGCAATGAAACAATGTCATTGCAAAACTGAAATTAAGTTTGAACAGGGAACATGAAACATAATTCAAAGGGGGCCAAGCAGACCAGCGCAGCTGCCCCACCATTCTGTAAAACAATGGCTGTTCTTTTACCTCACTTTCCTGTCCAGCCTGATGCCTTTAGGAAAATTACTGCCTTCAGCCTTGAGTGCACATATTGACAGAGAATCTCTGTGACAGCAAATTCCAAAGATTTATAATCGCAAAAGAATATTTCCCCGCTTCTGAGTATAATGGCGACACAGATCTGTGTGCGAGTGGTGTGCTTTCTGGTGATCAGTCCATCATCTGTAGAGGTCTTGATAAAAGCCCATGACCCAGACTTTTCCGGACTATTTTACTCCATGGATATCAGGTGATCAATTAAGTTTACACTGCCTCTCATTGTTTGATGAGGACAGGCCTAAACGTCTTCTTCTCTTCAGGACCTCCGATTCTCCAGTTTGAGAAGCCAACCGCTCGACTACACCTTGTTCTTCCCTCTCTAAATCTCAAATGTCTCTCTGAGATTACCTCCCCTTCTTCTGCATTCAATTGAGTTTAGCCAATCTTGCTCAATCTCTTCTCACAGTACAATCTCCTCATTTTAGAGTACAAGCTAGTGAACCTATGCTCTCATAACCTCTTCAGCTGATTGATGTATTTTCTCTTTGGTTCTTTTCCTGTAATTCAGCTCTACCAGCCAAATGTAATATGAGGCCAATAGTTCAAATATGACTGTATCTGAACTGCAGTCAGATTTCTTGGGATTACGAGGAAATGGTTTTCAGGCAGTGGTTTCATGGATGTGTACATAATTCAGATGAGTAAAGTTGCTGGTATTTATCAGCACAATGCTACAATAAAGATAAATAGAAACTATATTTTATTTCAAGCGAGCCGGCAAAGGAGACCCATATTTCAATTTTGCAGGAAATTTGTGAAGCCCTATTACAATGTTAGATTATACTGTGAAAGTCACAGTTTAGGATATAGGATTATTTGAATGGAATCAGGCAGGAGAATCTGTGAGTTATAGAGAGACAGGATTCTGTTCATGCTTCCTCATGTCAGAGTCACACATGTGGAATAAACCTAACCACTAGTTAATCTTTGACAGAAATTAACTGCAAAAATAAGACTGAATAAATGAGGGCAGCAAACCTTGTGGGAGGAAAGGTGACCTAGTTTAGAAGAGGCAGTAGGTCGTGTCTGAGGATATACAAAGAGACACAGACCATGGGTCTTACGATAATTTTAAATAAAATTCCAACACTAATTTCAGATTTCAGAGGCCAGTTTTGCTTTATTTTACATCATTATATATACAACTGTGAAAAGTTAAGTGACTGAAGTGTTGGTACTCAGTGAAAAGGAGTAGGGCTGCTTCCTAACGCTCATTTTTCAATGTTTATATCAATCTGTTAACTCAGATTACATCCATGAACAAGCTCCTGCAATTGATGTCGAATTTGTTTCCTGCAGAGCACTCATCTATGAAAAATGATGCTACGTGGGGGGTGTAGAGTACAGAGCTGGGGAATTAAACTTAAACTCTCGAGAGGCTGGCTGGGTCAAGGGGAAAATAAAGAGACGAGATACGTGAAGTGTGACAAAAGGCAAATTTGTATTTCTAGTTCAATGGAAACATGCCGAGCTGGGTGAGAACAACCTGCTTTCTTGTGTTCCACACAACATCATGATGCACTGGGAATTTCGTCTTGAAATTAAACTGTGAGTATTGTGTTCATGTTTAGTGCAATTGGATAGATTCCTTTGGTTGCTATTTCAAGGAACCATTAAACCTTTAGATATGATGGGTTACCATATATGTTAAGATGGAATTATATTGAGTATTATAAGATGGAACTGAACCCTAAAAATGTCACCCCAAAACCAGGGGCCATCTTATCCACCAAGTATAAAATCCAAATCTTCATATTCTGTGGTTTAGAGTGTCCTCTATCGTGATAGAGAACAGCATAAACACTTGCATAACTCCAATGGTCCTACTGCTAAATCTTCTCCATTGATTGCCACCTTGACGTGGTAGAGAAGCTTGTGTGGTCCTGTGATCTCAAGACTAATGCCGTCTGGAACCATGCTCCTGGTGGGATCACTCATGGTGGTAAGATCGAGGGTGAGGTCCCTGACAAAGAACAATCCAACCAAGTCTTCAACGGTGGAACAGGTGGATAAAGTTACTCTGAACAGACGAAGGCTGCAACAAATCCATCAGCTCCAATTGTTGTGGTTTTTATGCCATTGGAATTAGTTGGTTGATTTGTGAAATATCGTGTGCTTCTTGGAGTGCCAAACCAAATACAGTCATAGGCGTCTTCGCTCTGTGGGCAACGGAATGAAAGTCATCTTCCTTGACTACCACAAAGACAATGACTAAATATTTTTTCGACTGAAACTTATGTTTGGGAAGATGGATTAATAGTAATGTTATATCAAAATAATAAAACTACATTATAAACCTCTCTAACATATCTTAAAATAACAGCACAGCAAACTAAGCTAACAGTCACAATTTGCAAAAGTAGATGAAGAGTAAAAAATCAGCCAGGGTCCTAGAATGCATTGGTGCATTTATAACTAAGGTTATAAATTAAAGAAAACTCCTGCAGTGTACTTGATGTCAACATTTCTAATACATTACAATATAATAATATACATAAGTATATTTGGATCTATTTGGATTTTAGTAAGGCTTTTGATAGGTTAGTAAGCATGTAAGGTTAGCAAGGAAGGTTCATTCACAAGGGATTAATAGAGAGATAGTGAGATGGGTTCTGAGGTGGCTGGAAGATAGACAGCAGAGAGTTATGGTAGACAACTGTCTGTCAGGATGGAAGCCTGTGACTAGTGGAGTGGCTCAAAGGATCGATGCTGGGTCCCCTGTTGTTTATCATTTATGTTAATGATTTGGAGGAAGGGGCGGTTAACTGGGTAAGCAAATATGCGGTCGATACGAAAATAAGGGGAGTGGTGGATAGTGAGGAAGGTTTTCTTGGATTACATAAGGATTTTATTTGTTTGGAAAAGTGGGCTGAAAGATGGCAGATGGAATTTAATGAAGACAAGTGCAAGGTGCTGCATTTCGGAAAAAATAACCAAAATAGGACATATGCAGTTAAGAGGAGGACATTGAGGTTCGCAGAGGAACAGAGGAACCTGGGGGTTATGGTACAGAGTTCCTTGAAGGTGGATTCCCATGTGGAAAGGTTGGTTAAGAAGTCATATGGTATGCTGGCCTCCATAAATCATAGTATAGAGTATAGGAGCTGGGGAGTGATGCTGCGACTGTTTAAGGCCAGGTTTGGAGTATTGTGTTCAGTTATGTTCTTCAAATTATAGGAAGGATATATATAAGGTGGAGAGGGTGCAGAGAAGATTTATAAAGATGTTGCCTGGCTTACAACATCTAGAGTGCAAAGAAAGATTAAGGAGACTGGGACTTTATTCATTGGAATGTAGATGGTTGAAAGGGGTATTTAAAATTATGAAGGGAATAGATAGATTAGGCGTAAGTAGACACTTTCCCCTGAGGGCAGGGGAGGTTGGAACAAGAGGGCATAAGTTAAGGGTAAGGGGGCAAAACATTAAGAAAAATGTTAGAGGATGCTTCTTCACTCAGAGAATGGTAGCAGAATGGAATGATCTTCCAGAGGAGATAATTGCGGCAGGATCCTTTCTGTTATTTAAGAGAAGGTTGGATTTGTACATGGATATGAGGGAGTTGGAGGGTTATGGGTGGAGAGTGGGAGGAAGGAACTAGTGGAGTTGTTCAAGTGAACCAGTGCGGACTCGCAGTAAACTGTTATATGTTAGGGTTATATCAATCAATTTCAAGTAAATGGTAAAATTATACTCGGCACCAATATTGTAAACTATTGTTATGTATAATTGTCTGGTCGGGCACAAACATTGGCTGATTGTACCTGAGGCCCCTCTTCACAGGCTCCTGTAAAATGGTTCCACAGCCCCCTCTTCAGTGAAGGATAGACGAATAGTATGGATGTCTTTGTTCTTAAGTGAATAAAAGCCTTTTGGTTTCACAACAACAGTCTTCCAAGTAATTGATGGTGCATCAAGTTTAGTAACTTATCTTTTTTACAATGAAGCAGATCCTGAAGCCAGGGAAGCTGGAGATCGACCTTCAATTGCTTGAGGCATCCACGAACTTTAAGCTCTGGCTGCGCTGTTTTGAAGCATTCTTGCAGGCTTCCTTAACTATTGTGTGATCAGAGACCGATAAGCTGGAGTACTCCATGATCAGGGATGCCACATCATACCAGGAAGCCATAGACATACTTTAAGGACAGTATCTGCTTAAAATCAATGTTGTCTACGTCAGACATCTGCTAGTGACCCACAAACAATGATTAGTTGAGTCCAACGGCGAATATCTGTGGGCCCTGCAAGCCCTCAGCAGGGCTTGTGAACGCAAGGTTGTTTCTGCTGTGAAGTATACAGAGGACCTGATCCGGGATAGCTACATTGCAGGAATCAATTCAAACTACATAGAATGGTGACTCTTGGAGCAACAGGAGCTCAGTCTGTGGAGAGCAGTTGAGCTGGCAGGTACACTGGAGGTGGTCCTCCAGAATATGGAGGACTACTTGACTGACAACATGGCTGCCTCATGGTTGCTCTGGGTGGCGTCATCTAGGGATGTGCTGCCACTCACCTGCTAATGACTCAACCACAGCAGCAGTGCTCCACGACCACCTGTCACTCTCAGTCAGTTCCGGTAACAACCCAACTATAGCCATAGGGCTCTGGGAGCACCCGAGGTGTTTCTTCTGAGGCCTGGGCAAGCATCAGAGGAAAAGATGTCCAGTGAAGGAATCAACTTCCTCCAGCTACGGAAAGGAGAGCCACTATGCCAAAATGTGTAAGTCAAAACCTCTTCTTAGCCTGCCTTCCTGGACACCGCCATCACCTGAGGCCAGCAGCGTCATGTGCGATCCATGGTGGCTGCAATCTTGGGTGCCATCTTTGGGATCCAGCGACATTGCATGTAGGCCATGGGGCCACCATCTTGGACACAGCCATCTTTCACAACAGCAATGTGCAGCGACCCGACACTGGCCTCCATCACACTTGACCAAGACGACCCTCATCAACACGCCAGGTCGATGATGGATATTTAGGTAAACAAGCACATGATGAACTGCTTATTCAATAGTGAGAGCATGGAGAGTTTTATACACCCAACACAGTGAGGCGCCTCTCCCTTACGGTGTTTCCGGTGAACCATATGGTCTCCTTGGCATCCAAGTCACGTACAGTGGATGTCTGGGGCTTCAGCATAGTGACTGTAATGGTGTGGGGTACTGAATAAAAAGACTTTAGACTGATGGTAAGGTCACAGCTCTGAGCTGCTGTACTTCTAGGACTGGATTTTCTGTGTCACCTTAAAAGCATGATGATGGAGTTCAATGGGCCCCATCCACCCCTCACTCTATGTTACTGGAAATTTTCCAATCAATCACTGTGCATCACCCATCCTCCTCAACTCCCCATCGTACATGGCCAGCAACCAAATTACTCACCAAGCACAACCTGTAGGTTCTCTCCACTTAAAATCACCCCCCACCCCCACCATCGTTATTTGCCAACCTCATGCTCGACTTTAAACCCATCACCAGTAAAAGTAGACAGAATAATGCCAGGGACAGGGCTTTCATCTGGGCAGAGGTACAGCATTTACTCAATGAGGGGGTCATTGGGGGCCCTTGGAGAGGGCAGGTAGTGGCAGTGCGGAATGGAGAAAAGAATAGAATGGTCATCAACTACAGTCAGACCATCAATAGATACACTCAATTGGATGCATACCTCCTCTCACGCATCACCGACATGGTCAACCAAATTGCCCAGTTACAGGTCTTTTCAACCATTGATCTGAAGTTGGCATACCACCAGATCCTTATATGCCCAGAGGACCGCCTGTATACAGCATTCGAGACAGATGGTCATCTCTCTCTCTTCCTGTGGGTCCACTTTGGTGTCATGAATGGCATCTCCGTCTTCCAGTGGGTGATGGACTGCTTGGTGGACAAGTACGTGTTGTGGGCCACTTTTCTGTGCCTCAATAATGTCACCATCTTTGGCCATGACCTGCAGGACCATGACGCCAATCTTCATAAATTTCTTGAAACAGCCAAGCTCCTTAACCTAACATATAATAAGGCTAAGTGCGTGTTCCGCACAACCTGTCTGGCCATCCCAGACCGCATGTGGCCGCTCCTGGAGCTTCCCCTTCCACACCGCCTCAAGGCTCTGAAGAGGTGCCTTGGGTTCATTTCTTATTATGCTCAGTGGGCCCCCAATTATGCAGACAAGGCCTGTCCCCTTATCAAATCCACATCTATTGCCCTGGTGGTGGAGGCTCATACAGCCTTCAATTGCACTAAGGCAGATATCGTTAAAGCCACAATGCATGCTGTGGATGAAGCCACCCGATTTCAGGTGGAGAGTGATGCGTCAGACAGCCACTCTTAACCAGGCAGACAAGTCACATTTTTTTCCTGTACCCTACAGGGCCCCAAAATTCAACACGCCTCATTCGAGAAAGAGGCTCAGGCCATTGTCGAGGTATTCCGGCACTGGTGCCATTACCTGACTGGTAAGAGATTCACCCTGCTGACTGATCAACGTGCTGTCGCGTTCATGTCTAACAATTAGGAATGGGGCAAAATCAAAAATGACAAAATACTAAGGTGGAGGATTGAATTGTCCACCAATAATTATGATATTCTGTACTGGCCAGGGAAACGTAATGAGCTGTCAGGCGCCCTGTCCTGCAGGACCTGTGCCAGCGCACAGATCAACCAGTTGTAAAATCTCCAAAACAATCTATGTTACCCCAGAGTTACCAGATTTTTTTCACTTTGTCAAAGCACACAACCTGCTGTACTCCATTGACGAGATCAGGTCCATGACAAAGGGATAATATAAAAACTCCTTACAGACAGCACTGGATTCGAACATGAGTCACTGGCACTGTGATGCCATTGTGCTAATCATTATGTCTCTCTCACACACACACACACACACACACACACACACACGACTGATCTCATACTTAGTTTACTACTTTATCTCATATGTTTTGATTCACATTATTTCTGTGCTACCTGTAATTGGAAAATCAAAAGTTCAAAGCTTGATAGGTTCCTTTAATTGTCATATTAAAAATATAATATGCATGATATACATCAACCTTTATCTGCTGCTGTAAGGCAAAGAGGGCCATAACCATGTCAGCACACCTAACAGGAGAAAGAGAAGCAAAAGAGAATCCCTTCAGAGACAGTTGAGTGTTTGTGGATTCATCTCCAGCACTCCCAAAGCATTTGCTGCCACAGAGAATTCATTTCAAACCATTGACCACCCATACACCAGATCCAAAACCCTGATATGATCAGAAGGCCTTCAGTGCCCTCCGGGAGCCCTTTTTTCCATCAGAACCTTCTCGAATCCTAGTTCCAATACCTAGTTCCAGCAGAGATCCACAGAGAGGCCCAGTGTGGGTCCTTCGACCACATCACCAGCAGCCCACTGCCTGTCTGAGTACTTTGACCACTAGTTGCCAAATACCCACAGTCTGTGTGGGTCCTTCAACAGCAATTCAACAACCGCCTGCAGCCTGCCTGGGTCCTTGAGCTGTTGTGCCTCTTGCTCGTCCACTTCTCTGGTTACCTTCCCTGTAGGGTCGTCTCCCATACTTTTTCTTCTCAACGGGAGGGTTTTCTCCCTGTTTCTCATTCCCTGCATCAGCTCACTGGAGTCGTATTCTTCATGGTACACAGCCCAGCATATTCATTACCATTTTGGGCACAGATTCCATGGTTGCCAGATTTTTTAAAAAAGAGCACTTGTTCCTTTAACAGATTATTTAAAGTTGTACAGAGCAATCAGCAGAAGGACTGGGCAGTAAGGACCCTGTGGTTTAGCTGTGTATGTCTGCTGCCCATTTTCCCCGAGTCTGCAACAGCGGCAGTGCTGCTATAGCAGTGCCGCCATTTTTTTTGACAATCATTCAGTCTGTTGTGCTGTCCTTCATTTTTTTTCCACAGACTTAAAATTTGGCTTCTTTACTGACAAGTATTTTAATTTTTTTCTTTGAAAAAATGGTGGGGCTATTTCCATTAGATTCTGCTTTCACATACTGCTTTCCTGGTGATTCTGCAGTACTCAACATAATTTCCCCTCGTAGGGAAGCTATGAAGAAAAGGTAGAATCACACACTTGCTATCATCAGAATTATCTGCATGAAACTTGTGTTACATAGGATTTTTAAAAATTATTTGTAGGATGTGGACACCATCGGCATGGTGAACTTCCCTGTGCTACCCTAACACTAAATTACTTCGGGACCACCAAAAGATCTGTTTTCATTATTGAAATTATACCTTTTTCTTGCGCTAAATGCAACTATGAATTTTTATTTATCCATCCTCTTTTTCTATCTTAGCATTTGGGGTAACTATGAGTGGCACAGTTAGTGTAGCAGTTAGCACAAGGCCATTACATCCCCAGTGACTTAAGTTCGAATCCAGCACTGTCTGTAAGGAGTTTTTATATTCTCCCCCTGACCTGTGTGGGTTTTGTCGGGTTCTCGGTTTTCTCCCACCCTTCAAAGATTCGGGGTAGTAAATTTAGGACAGAGATGAGGAGGGTGGTGAATTTATGGAATTTGATGTCCATTGGCAGTATGACCCTATGGAGGAGCTCTGGAGGCCACGCCCTGCTCCCTGCACCTCCTGGATCTGCGTCAGTGGCAGCACTGTTGTTCTAGTAGAAGGGATGTCATGCTGAACACCAAGAAGGAGATGGCCTGAAAAGTAAACATTTCACCAGAAAAAAAAACTTCTTCATCTGCAGGAACAAATTTACTCTTTAATGTTTCCATGTTCTACCGAAATACACACTCATTGGTATCTTTTGAAATTCATCACAATTAACATACTTTTGATAAATGTGATGCATTAATTTCAAAGGCTGTTTGGTCAGAGACAGGCTTGCATTGTACTGGCATGGAAAAGGTTAAAAACTGAATAATCTAGGAGTCTTCATATTTGTGTTTGTACTACTTGGGTTGGAAGTCTGTAGTGCGTGTCGAAAGAACCAAAGACTTGTTGATCCAATCCAAGGCTTTTATTAACTAAAAGACTGGAGCGTATCACAAGTAGGTCGACCAGCCCAGAATGACCTGGTCTGGCGAGGAGCAATCCTTTAAGACCTGCCAGTAAGTGTGGCTACACTCCCAGTCAATCACAGTCATCCTACACTTTCTTTCTTCTTCTTTGGCTTGGCTTCGCGGACGAAGATTTATGAAGGGGTATGTCCATGTCTGCTGCAGGCTCGTTGGTGACTGACAAGTCCGATGCGGGACAGGCAGGCACAGTTGCAGCGGTTGCAAGTGAAAATTGGTTGGTTGAGGTTGGGTGTTGGGTTTTTCCTCCTTTGTCTTTTGACAGTGACATCCTACACTACCATCTGTACTATCACAAAGTCCACCATTAAAATAATTTGAAATAGAAGGGGACCATCCATCTCCCCCTGTATGAAAGGATCAAAAGCAAATTACAGATGTTTAAAAATGTTTTTGTGACAAGGCATGTTTAAAGAATTAACCTGCAAAGGAATTTTAAAAGTGCTGCCTTCTCAATGTTCTGTTGAAAATCAAGGGCTCGTTTAGAGTTCATGGTCAGAATTGCTTACTATTGCATGTCATCAACATGTAGAATGCTTTTCAATGATACACTCTGGCTTTCACTTCCAATTTAATAGTAAGAAGTAATGTCAAGTACTTTCCTAAAATGCTGAGTAGTTGTGAGTACAAGGAAGTAGTCATGATTGACCATAAATCTGACAGCTAATGGTGACATTAGTAAAATAATGCAGAGCTCATTTTGAACGGAAAGACTTTGAGCTGAAAATTTATAGCATGGTTTGAGATTTTCAACTGAGCACTAAGGAATTACTGCACTCATAGTATAAATTATTCCATACGATGACAAGCGTGAGAGATTGATTGATATCAGCATTTATCATACAGCACCTTACATCAGAATGTTTCTGACAGGGAGATGCTTAAATTTTTGGCTTCATTTCCAGAGTTTAATACTCTTTATCTTTCTTGCAAATGCATTAATTGTGGAACTAATGGTGAAGAAACTGGGAGCAGTGATTAAGCAGGAATTTCCATGAGACTCTTTTACACTCCCAGTGAAGACTAATTTCACTTCTTTTATTATGGGAAGCCCTTCCACAAATAACTAGATGTGTTTATTTTTGCAGGATGAAAGTCATTTTAATGCATTGGCAATCAATGGTGTTTTTTAATGCTGTTGAAACTAAATCTAATGATCCTATTTTCACCAATCTGTGGAAAAATTACTTTGGGTGAGCATATGAAACATAGAAACATAGAAGATAGGAGCAGGAGTAGGTCATTCGACCCTTCGAGCCTGCTCCGCCATTCAACGAGATCATGGCTGATCTTAAAGTTCAGTACCCCGTCCCCGCCTTCTCTCCGTAACCTTTAATACCCTCATACTGAAGGAATATATCTAATTCCCTCTTAAATAGATTTAATGAACCTGCCTCTACTGCCCTCTGTGGCAATGAATTCCACAGATTCACCACCCTCTGGGTAAAGAAATTCCTCCTCATCTCGGTCCTAAATGGTTTGCCTATTATCCTCAAACCATGGCCCCGGGTTCTGGATTTTCCCATCATTGGAAACATCCCATCTGCATCCACTCTGTCCAGTCCTGCCAGAATTTTATATGTCTCTATGAGATCCCCTCTCAATCTTCTAAACTCCAGCGAGTACAATCCCAATTTGCGCAATCTTTCCTCATAAGTCATTCCTGCCATTCCAGGTATCAGCCTGGTGAATCGCCTCTGCACTCCCTCCATTGCAAGAACATCCTTCCTTAGATAAGGTGACCAAAACTGCACACAATACTCCAGGTGGGGTCTCACCAAGGCCCTGTACAGCTGCAGTAAGGTATCCTTGTTCCTATACTCAAACCCTATTGATATGAAGACCAACATACCATTTGCCTTTTTAACCGCCTGCTGTACCTGCATGCTCGCCTTCAGAGACTGGTGTACAAGTACCCCTAGGTCTCTCTGCACTTCCCCATCTCTTAATCTATTGCCATTCAAATAGTAATCTGCCCTCCGGTTTGTACTACCAAAGTGGATAACCTCACATTTATCCACATTGTAGTGCATTTGCCATGGATCTGCCCAGTCCCTCAATTTATCCAAATCACATTGAAGCTTCCTGACCCCCTCTTCCGTGCACACAACCCCTCCTAGCTTAGTGTCATCTGCAAATTTGGAGATATTACATCAAATCCCCTCATCCAGATCATTAATGTATTCCAATAAATTGTTCATGGACAATCAAAGGATAACACGATTAAATATATCTTTAATTGCTGAAGGTTAATAACAAAATATTTGCTTTTAATATGTGTGGTCTGGAAATATTGCACTTTACTTCAAAGGTGGGCTGATGAAACAGATAAAAGATAGACCATTTCCAGCCATAGTTTCAACTCTGAACAAACTAGCTGTGAACTCGCTTATTATTTGGACCTTTTATCTTCCTGATAACCTCCATGTCTCCTGGCCAACCAAGTGATGATGTGACAAACTCTTCAGAGGAGACTTCTGTCTGCAAGAGGCAATGGTAAAGAAGGAGACAGCAATGAGAAGTCTGTGTTAGGAGGGAGAAGGTTCTCCAGTTTCAGTCCAGCAGGATAGCAACATTTGAAGCTTGAGAATATTGCCATCAAGGAAGTCACCTCAGCAGTGATGGGGAGTTCTGATAGGCATTCCAAGTCCACCCAATGAGTTTGCAGTGAGATCAGAGGAGCCCATTTCAGATGTCATTGTGAAGCCATGCTTTGTTTCTTCAGTGCCTTCTTCCCTGAATGGAAGGCGTCAGCAATATGAGAATGGAAACAATACGCTGGAAGAACATCAGCTGGTCAAGCAGCATCTGCGGGGGCAAAAATGCATAAGTCAGCATTGTAGAGATGCAGCACAGTTACAGGCCCTTCTTGACTACAATCCCATGCTGCCCCATTCCACCCATGTGGCCAATTAACACTAACTCTGTTCATCTTTGGAACATGGGAGGAAACTGGAGCCAATGGAGGAAACCCACGTAGAAACTCCTATAGACAGCGCTCGATTCAAATCCAGTTCATTGCTGCTGAAAGAGCTTTGCACGAACCACTACACTATCTGTGCAGCCCAATTCTGTAGGGGTAGAGCACTGCACCTGCTGGCTTCCTCTACATATCAGTGAGATTGGAAGCAGACTGGCAGATCATTTTGTTGGGCATTGTCACTTTGTCTGCTGCAACAACAAGGACTTTCCAGTTTCAATTCCACACATCACTGCCACGCCGCCGTGACTATCCACGTTTGCACTGTCAAACCAAGGGTACCTGCAAATCGGGGGAACAACACATTTTCCATCTTCGCAGCCTCCATCCAGATGGTATTAACATTAACTTTTCCAATTTCTGTTATCCCCCTCTGCCCAGACCCTCTTTCCCTATCAGTGGGATATCGCATTTGCTCCAGCTCCCCACCCTTTTCCTTCCCTCTTCATTCCGAGAACTAACCCCTCCCCTTCACTTCTCAGCTTTTTTCTCTGCTACCCTTGCACCTTTATCCACCTATGATTTGTAAGCCTGTTCTCCTCCCCATGCCCCATCCTTCCTTCTGTCCTTTCCTCACTTCACCACACCTGCCCTTTATTTCCTTTGGATGCTGCATGACCTGCTGAGATTCTCCAGCACTTTTCTGTATTGCACTCAGCCAAGCAACTGCGGACTTTCTTATTTAACTGCACACACTGGGTGCTACATTATGTCAGACAGCCAGGATACCTCCACCATGGTGGTTCAGCAAAGGTTGTACCAGCAAGAAAAGCTACTTTCACTCAGTCCATCCTGCGAGGCTCATCTTGTCCCACCTTTCCCACCCAGTCCTCCTTCCACTCATTTCTCCTACATCCATCCAGTTTCTATAAAGGGTTTCAGCCTAAAACTTCGACTCTTTTTCTCCTTGTGATGCTGATCGATCTGCTGGGTTCATCCAGCAGAGTGCATTTAGCTTCAGATTCCAGCATCTGCTATCTCCCATGTGTCTCAAGGGCAGCTGGAAGTGAGGGATGATGGAAAGAGAGCCAGAAACAGATGAATTGCTGTTTATGACCCCCGCTCCACACCCATTGGTGGTACCTACTCCCTCCCCCCCAGAAGGATTTATACATGTGGTTGCTTGATGAATGTGCAAGAGAATGCTGCAACAATAATCAGGGCATCGGAGGTTGCACTGGTGGTCATTGTGTTGGTCAGCTACCCTTTCTCACCTCCTCCTTGCCTCTGGGAAGGTACCTTTGGCTCCAGGGAGTCAGCCAGTAACTCCGTGTGGTAGACCGCTGCTGAATGAATCTCGCGCACCTTCATATGCAGATCTTTCTGATCTTCTATTCCTGTTACCTGCTGGAGTGGTGGGGCTGCTCATGCTGGTTAGAATGCTTTGGTGAACTCAATTTGCCTTGATGTAATGGAATATCCCCTGTGACTGTGGATAGCCGGCCAGGGCCACAATCCTAAACACACTGTGCTGGTGTTCTGTCACTGTCCATGTATTATTCTGCTTTCCTAGTCTTTCCACCAAAATTTAATTATCCCTTCATTTTCATTTAGAGCACAGTAACAGGGTCTTCTGGCTCATGAGCCCATATTGTCCAATTAGACCCAGGTGACCAATTAACCAACTAAACTTGTACGTCTTTCAGAACGTGGGAGGAAACACCTGCTGACACTGGGAGAATATACAAACTCCTTACAGACAGTGTTGTATTTTAACCTGGGTCTCTGCTGCTGTAATGTTTGGCTTGGCTTCGCGGACAAAGATTTATGGAGGGGGTAAATGTCCACGTCAGCTGCAGGCTCGTTTGTGGCTGACAAGTCCGATGCACCAGGCAGACGCGGTTGCAGCGGTTGCAGGGGAAAATTGGTTGGTTGGGGTTGGGTGTTGGGTTTTTCCTCCTTTGCCTTTTGTCAGTGAGGTGGGCTCTGCGGTCTTCTTCAAAGGAGGTTGCTGCCCGCCGAACTCTGAGGCACCAAGATGCACGGTTTGAGGCGATATCAGCCCACTGGCGGTGGTCAATGTGCTATCTGCCTCACAAGCTGTGTAATAATCTTAAACCCCCATATTATATTCCATCTCTGCCATGTTTTGGAACTCGAATTACATTTCTCTTTCCCTTTTCTGATTCTTTCTGTGCTCACCACAAGATAATTTCTCAGAAGTCCTTGTGTTATCAATAGGCTGTTGATGGTTCTACTACTGCATCATTGTTAATCCACTGAGCTTCCATTTGTTGGCCAGTATGAAGCAATGTGAAGGATCTATGCTGATCTGACAGATCGGAATTTCAAGTGCAGATTAGACCCCAATTGCACAACACCCCAAAAATATTCAACTCACCTTAACTACTGAGAATTAGTTGTACCCTGCAACACCAATGATCGGGACCGGGGTTCGAATCCCGCACTGTCTGTATGAAATTTGTATGTTTTCCCCTTGTCTGCTTGGGTTTTCTCTGGGGGCTCTGGTTTCCTCCCACTGTTCAAAATGTACCAAGAGTGTAGGTTAATTGGGTGTAAAAATTGAGCATCATGGACTTGTGGGCTGAAATGAACTGCTACCCTGCTGTATGTCTAAATTTAAAAAAAAATTAAAAAGCAGCTGTCAATACAAATCATACATTGTCACTTTTCTCTAATGTGACTCAGTTTCATATGTCGCCTTTTGCTATCACTGATCAGTTCCAGAAAGCTGAGAAACCATCAAATGCAAGGTTCATTTTGAAAGCTCAGCTCACATTTGGCCAACTTGATCAGTTAATACATTGAAGTTGATAACCAGCCTCTCCCGAGGGTGATGCTCACTTGCCGACTAATGAAGAACAGGCTGGAATTGCTTCCCAGAGCATTGTCAATTTAACGACCCACCTGTTCTCAAACCCTGCATGTTAAAAGCCAACCCATTGTTACAGTGTTTCATTTAACAAGAAATAATGCCCAATTTAGCTGGCTCCTGATCTGTGAAATGCAGTCAATGAGATCTCACCAGTTTAATCTCATAGTAATGAAACCTCTGCCAGGTTTGCAATGGAGACGGAACCCATCTTCCTTCAAAACATTTTCTGCATTGATTATAAATTTCATTTCCCTTGGTCTACTTTTTACATTGTGGCTTAAGGCACATAATGAATATGTTTTGTATCCCCAGGACCACAGGACTGGTGTTGTTTGCCAAGATAATACCATCAGCATCCTCCTCCAGGCACCCAGTGCCTGACAATAACTTCAAAGAGTCTATTGGATTTTAATCCCAGTAGAAAATCCTTTTCCCTAATCCCCTCCTCTTCATCAGGACACATGCAAGTTGCTTTTTGAGAGTTGGGGCATGACTTGATGGCCAAATAACCTTCTGTGTGGTATTATTCCACTTTTGTATGTAACAGTTGCGGTCTCCTCCATTTGAACTCAAACCTATAGGAATCTCATTCATAGAGTCCTAAGGTCATAGAAGATTGAAATGGGTCCTTTGGCCCATCATATCTATGACATCCTTTTGCTCCCTTCCATACTAATCCTATTTGCCCCTAATTAGCTTTGTATTCTTCTATACCTTGTCTGTCCAAATGCCTCAAACAGAGTAATTGTATTTGTGTCTATCATTTACCCTTTAAAACTCCTGCCTTGCAGCTTAAACAAATGGCTTCTTGTTTTGGTTCACTACCATGGGGGGAAAAAAAAGATTCTGACTGCCTCCTTTACCTCTAACTCTTATAATAGTATGCACTTCATTTAGTTCACCCTTAATCTCCTTCACGCCAGAGAAAATTATCTGAGCAGGTCCAATCCCTTTTCTGTAACTAAAGTCTTCCAATCCAGACAACATCCTGATGGATTTCCTCTACACTCTCTCCAGCCAAATCACATCCTTCCTACAGTACTGCAACCAGAACTGAACATAACACTCAATCTCCAAAGCACTGATACCACATCAATTGCACCCTTGTTGTCAGTTGGTTTCTGCTGGCAATAGCTTCCATTTCCTAATGCAATCAAATGGTCGCATATCGACAACAGCCTGTGAATTTTAAAAGCCGAGCTACAAGATACAGTTCAATAAAAAAGTTTAACAGAAGTATCTCAGGCCATGAGCCAAATACTAGAAAATAAGTAATTGTGTACACACTTAATCTAATTCACAACTAAACCATGCTGACAACTTTTACGTTACTATAACATGCTTGAGTGAGTACATTAGAGGCTGCTTTGCTAATGCATTAGGATTTTATTGTACTGACATTCTCCATTGTATGTGGAAATTTGTTTAGTGTTGGGCTATTGCATGTATGACTGAAATGCTGACACACCATCGTGCTACACTTGGGATAATTATCATTTTCAGACTCCTTGTGCAGCTGATGAGCTGGTTGACCGAGTGTAAATGATGGAAGAATCATGAACCACCATTTGCTTGGCAGACATCATGCTCTGCAAAACATGCTGGAGAAACTCAGGAGATCATGCAGTATCCATAGGAAGTAAAGGGTAACCAATGTTTTGGGCCTGAGTCCCTTCCACGTGACCTGCTGAGTTTCTCCAGCATGCTCGTGTATTGTACTTAACCCCAATATGTGCAGACTTTCTTGTTTAACCACATCATGTTCTTTTGTTGCTAAACTGTAACAACCCCACTGATCATTGCAAGATTGCATCAAACAGTTTAGGCACAGCTTTGCCTCTCACCTGCTCTGTGTTCATACTTAGGCATCAACCCTCTCCTTCTCTGCCTTGCCTTAGAAAAGGACCACTTTGGGAAATTATCAAAGCAAGTCCTCAATGCCAGAAAGGATCCACTCTTCAGGTTATCTTCCATTGGAGAAGCAGACCTTACAGACTAACAGAGTTCTCATTCCTGATGTTGTATATGATCTATTACTGGTCCTGTAACAGGGATATATCTTTGTAATGTCAACCAATTAGGAAATTCCCTCTGCAGAAAGATCCATCAGTACTGACTCTCTCATTTTTGTTGAGTATTTCACTGCTTGAAAACTATTAGAAATCCCAGTAAGTTTCTGACATCGTGAATGAAAAATAGCTCAAAAACTCTAAAAGGGACTCTATTATTGGGACCTGAGTGTTTTACAGAGTCATGTTTGAAGGTGAACAATGGAACCTCCAAATCTATAAATAAAGTAACAAGTAGGGCATTCAGGTCATAGGAAAGAATCAGTTTGGAAGCAGGGTCATCAACAACATTTCCAGACAGATTTTAGGGGAAGGAAAAATTATTCAAATTGAAGTTTGGGGATACAATAATACTTTCTGAATCTATAGACAAGGACAGGGCCAAGAGATCAAGATTCAGGATTCTTTCACTGTCATATACACAAAATAATGCTTTCCTTTGTTTTTTCCATAAAGGCACACAAAGAGATGCCACTAGTCTAGAACCACTATATAAATGAAGAAAAAGAACCAAAGGAGTGTCCCTTCAGACACATTGATTCTTCATGGAATTCATCACTTCCTCTGATGCCACCGCCTCCTATGCTCCCGCAACCTCCATAGCTTCATGGACTCCTGTCTGATCCAGCAGTGAACCTAAGCTGCAGGCACCTGTCAACCTTCTCAGCCCCTGGCCTGAATCTCCAATGTGATTGAATGTGTGAGGACCTTTTGGACTCCTGTTCCCCATTGGTGACCCTCACTGCTCCTGGTCCCAGACCAGGTTGCTAGTCAGGTCACCAGCAGATGGTGGCCTGGTGTGATTCCTCTGGCCACGAATCTCCTCACTGATCCATTGCAGTGGTTTCCTCTGCTGTAGGGCAGGGGTGTCAAACTCAAATTCACAGAGGGCCAAAATTAAAAACTTGGACTAAGTCGTGGGCCAAACTAAATATTTATTGAAAATTTTCAACAACATCTGCATGTTTTCTCTTCTTTCAACATATGTAATGATAAACTTTTTCTTATTAAAATAAATGTTTAATAATAGTTTTGGTTAAACTCTTTCCAGAAGAAGCATTAACAAATGAGAAATAAAATATTCAATAAATAATATTTCTCTATAGCCTTTAAGCTCCTTTTAAATGTATTTTTTTTCACAAGCCAACAAGTAAAAAAATAACAACTTGCTTCAATGACAAACAGGTTTGTCTTTTAAAATGATGAACATATAGTCTTCCTCCCACCTGTCTTGAAAGGTCTTGTTTTCTGTCTTTCGTTTGGCTATTTTCCGTAAGGGGTTTATTACATGTGAGTTTGGCGACAGGTCACAGATGCTAATGAAAGTAAAGAGAGGAGGTGGGGGCGATTAGCGGGGTGACGGGCCGGCGCCAACGCATTTGCAAAGCATTCTGGGATTTGTAGTATTAGCTGTGCATGCGCTATACTGGCGTGGCGGCCAGCGGGCCAGCTCTATTACATATTTGATATGATCTTGTGGGCCAAATGTAATTATATCACGGGCCAAATTTGGCCCGCGGGCCTGAGTTTGACATGTGTGCTGTAGGGTCCTCTCACAGGGTGGTGGGGGAGACAGCTCTCCCATTCTGGTGCTCTTTGTTGATCCATAGAAACAGAAGTATAGAACACGACAGAACAGAAACAGGTCCTTTGGCCCTTCTAGTCTACGCCAAACTATTTTTCTGCCTAGTCCCACAGACCTGTACCCGGACCATATCCCTCCATACCCCTCCTGCCCATGTACCTGTCCAAATTTATCTCAGATGTCAAAACTGAGCCTGGATTTACCAATTCAGCTGGCAGTTCATTTAACACCCCCACCATTCTCTGACTTTGTTCCAAAGTGCAAACACTTCACGTTTGTCTGCATTAAATTCCATCTGCCATTTTGCAGCCCATTTTTCAAGCTGATCCTGATCGCTCTGTAAGCTTTGAAAGCTTTCCTTGCAGTCCTTGTGTCATCTTCAAACCTACCACATTATCATCCAGATCATTGATATATCACTGACCCAGCCTCGATCCTTGAAGCACACAAACTGTTACAGGCATCCTGTCAGAGAGACAATTATCCACTGCCACTCTCTGACTTCTCCTGTATAGTCAATATCTAATCCAATTTATTACCTCACGATGAATATTGAGCTACTGAACATTCCTGACTAAGTTCCCACATGGGACCTTGTCAAAGGCTTTACTAAAGCCAATGTAGCCAACACCTATGGCCTTTTCTGATAACCTCCTCAAAAACTCTATAAAATTGGTTAAACATGATCTACCACGCATAAAACCATGTTGAATTTTTAAAATTGAAATTAAATATAAATTTAGACATATAGCATGGTAGTGGGCCATTTTGGCCCATGGGTCAATGCTGCTCAATTAACCTACACTCCCAGTACATTTTGAATGGTAAGAGGAAATTGGAGCCCCAGGAAAACCCAAGCAGACACAAGGATAATGTACAAACTCCTTACAGCATGAAATTTGAACTTTGGTCCCAATTGTTGGTGCTGTAAAGGGGCTACACTAACCACAATGTCAACCATGGCACCCAAAGATTATCCCTATTGTTCACCTTGTTTTTTTTTTCGAACATTTGTATATCTGATCCCTTCAAATACCTTCCAATTAATTACCTACTATTGATGTCAAGCTCATCATCCTATAATTTCCCAGAATATTTTTAGAGCCTTCTTTAAGCAGTGGAACAACATGAAGTACCTTTTAATGCTCTGGCACTACACCTGTGGCTATGAACATGTTAAGTATATGTGCCATAGCGCCAGTAATTTCTACTCTAGCTTTCCTCAAGGTGTGAGGGAATACCTTGCTAGGCTTTGGGGATTTTTCTACCTTAATTTGCCTTAACACAGCAAGCACTTCCTCCTCTTTAATCTGCCTAGGCTCCCTCGCAGTGTGCATCCATGATGACCTTGGATGTTGAGCATGGCTGCTGCCATCTGGGTGATGGACCTCTGTGCATCTTTTATGTGTAAAACAAAATCTTGCTGGTGCCATGGCCATGATTGTAGTTGATTGTGCAGAAATGGGAGCAGAATTAGGCAAGATGGCTCATTGTTTACAACCAAAATGATTCCTTAGCCCAGGATGTGCAAATTTCAGTTCTTGGATGGCAGCAAAAAATAGGATGAAATTGGTGTTGGGAGTTCCAAGCAATCCCATCCACTCTTGCCTGTTCTTTCTCAGGATTGTCAGGTGAAGACCTGGGCTGACTTGGCAGTAAGAATTGCCTCACATGCATTGAACATGGGGAAACCATCTCTTCTACCCAGGGAGTTTTCTTTTCAGTCTGTGACTGATGTCTTTAGCAGAAAATGAAATGATGCCTATAGATCAGTTTGGCCTTTATACCTCCATCGTGGTTTTTTTTGGTCATGACTATTGCTTGATCTGTGTTCATATTGGGCATCCACATGTCCATCTTCCTCTCTGATTGGTCTGTGCCAATGAAGACCACTAACTACCTCAACCAGAAAGATTGGAGGCAAGAAAAGGAAGCTGACACTGGCCAGGTGCAGCCAGAAAATCCAGACCATTGTGATCTGTTTTGTTGCATTTATATTGTACTTCCTCCATTGAAGACTGGTACTGTCTGATCGCTAACACACGAATCAGCCCCTGTAACCCCGCTCAATGAACTGCAAGTTGAACTGCATCAAGAACCAGCAAAACTGGAGCAAAGGAGATGGTGGAAACAAACCTAAACAGTTCAATAAGTGGCACAGAGAACTCGTGCCTGGAATGATCTTTTACAATAATCCACAATAGGAACATACAATTTTGGCGAACAAAGGCAAAAGACTTATACAGTTTTAAATTTCTTTGTGTTACTTAGCTCAGCACTGCTGGCTCAACAGATTGAGACAAGTGAAGAGCTCAGGTATGACAATGTTAAGCCTTGACTGAATATTCCATCAGAAGTCAGTGCCATACATCATGAAATTGAGTCAATGTATTTTGCCAAATTTACCACATATTGCCATAAATATGAAGGCTACACACAAATTGGAGAAACAACACTTAACATTCCATCTGGGCACTCTCTAATCAGACAGCATTAACATCATCTTCTCGAGTTTCCGTTAAACCACTCCCCAAGTTTCTCTCTTTTCCAACTCCTCTGTCTCCCTTACTTGAGTTTCCCATACACCCCTTCCCCTCCTAGTCCATACAGAAAGCTACTCCACCCCCCTTTCACTTTAGCTGTTTTTCGATTCTGCTCTGTCACCTATATCCACCGATGATCTCTTATCTGTTAGCCTGTACTCCTCCCCCTTCCCCTTCTTCTCTCCTTTTCTCTTTTCTCCTCCTTCCTCACTAGTGTACTCAATAAACTCCTTGTTTATTCTGGTGTCTCAGGCCCAAAATGTTGTTTCCTATTAATGCTGTGTGGCCTTCTGAGTTTCTTCGGCAGTTTTGTGCATTGCACTACAAGTGCAGGGTCTGCAGACTTTCCTGTTTAACTCCAATATCTTGACCATTTGTCTGGGGTGACTTCCACCACAGGAGAAGAAATAAACAAAATTTAGCTTCACTCAATTATTTGTGTGCAAAACTCTCAAGACAGTGAAGGGCATTTGTTTCCCCTCACGTAAGATCTTTTGCTGTCCCTATATTCAGATTCCAAAGATTGATATTGTATGAACATAAGGATGTAGGAACAGGTGAAGGACATTTGGCTCAGAGCTTGTTCCACCATTCAGGTCATCAGTTTAGCTCCACTTACCCATCTGTTCCTATAACCCTAATTCCCTACAAGGCTTCGACTGTGCCTGAAATAAATTTAATGAGGCAATTTAATGAGGTATTATTCAAATAATTCAGATAATCACAAAATATGTGGTTTGTAGTGTAAAGAGAAGCAGTTTGCATTTTAGTGATTTTACATTGCAGCCTATAATCATATCATATGTTCACACATCCTGCACCTATCTCAATTTTCAGTTTGATCATATCCTTGGTTCCTTCTTCCAGCTAGATTAATTCTCACCTCAGTAATAGATAGAAAATATTGCAAAAAGAAAGCAAGTCCAAAGTTTGCAAATGCCTAATGACATTTTTTTTTTCAGGTCTGAAAACTGGGGGCCCTCACTAAGTAGAGAGTAGAGAGGTGTTTGGAACTGTGAAACAGTACCTGGAAATCTGATAAACAATCCATGACGCACGGGTTAGTAGAGGGGAACTAGTTGGATCTATGTTCTACAAAGAAATGGAGGGCCCAAAGTTCTCTCTGATAGGGAACAGAGTTATATAGGGTCTGGATGTCCAATGGTAAAAATAAAGGAATGTGGGGGAGGAAAAGTTGTTAAAGTGGTGGAGAACATCCGAGGTATCCTGGACATGGGTAGAAAGGGGCTGGATAAAAGTGGACATGATAGAGTGAGGCATGAGAAGATTAGTTCAGTGCCACAATTGCAAGCAACAACAATGGGCCTATTAGGGCTGTCCTGTTTGTGGATCGGGGCAGGAACTATGATCTTGAGTCACTTCAACCAGTTAAATGAACTTTGGGATATTGACTTTCCAAGCTACACCATGGACAAAATATGCCCTTCAGATACATTTAAAAGGGCAGTAAACAAATAGAAGTTAAACATGTTCTGGGTAGACAGTGTCCAGACTGGCTCCAAATTCCAAAAGTAAGTTCTGGAATTCTCGATGGAAGGCGGTGGGAACAACAGGGATACATTTCTCACCAACAACAGGTGAATGAAACCTGATACTTTCATTAGAAAGATGGGATTATATGTTATTCAGGTTGAATAATCCACATTTATCACCCACCCTAATCACTGTACAATCTGATGCACCTGTTTCACAGCCACCTTTGTTGAGTACACTAGAGCAATGGGCCAACAACTCAATTTCACTCACCTGTTTATTTTTCTTTTGGAAGAAAACATTGTTATCCAACAGCTCTTGAACATCCCCATACTACACTCATCTGGGATCACCAAAAGATCTGTCTGCACGACTGAAACATCATTTTATGTGGGTAATTTAAATTGTTACTATTCGAGTTGTTGAATCTTATCTGTTTGGTTGCAGCATGTCAGAATTTCAGGGCATCTGTACATTGTATTTATGTACCTGACAATAAACATTAACATATTAGGGAGAGGCCGAGGATTGGATATGGACCACCCTCAAAATGACCAGAACTCCTGGAATGTAGAACATCTGTATCTTCCTTAGCAGGTGTGAAATTTACCACTGAGTTAAAAACAATTTGAAATAATATCACCAATGGCTCCCAAGGACATCTTCTTTCATTGGGCTAGAGAAGACAATGTCAAAAAATGATACAGTTTAATTTAAGTTCAGGCTTGACAGGCAGTTGATGGCACTTCAATTAGCATAATAAATTGATGTAGTTCCTTGTGATTAGGGCAGGAGGAGCTGTTGAATGAACTCAGAGCCAGACTACAGCAGCAGAGCGACATCAGGGATTCCTGTGTAATGTCCTTCACGGAGGCCATTCTGGACACAGTGCTACAGCCTAAGAGCTCCATCTTCTGCCAACCAGACCAGACACTGGAGTTAGACAAAAGCTGAGGAGGTGATATTTACATAATTATCAGCAAATTATCATGAAGTACAAGCGTGATAGTTATGTCCCGATCTTGATCCCTGACCTGGATCACCTGGCGATCAGGTGCCACCCATTTTACCTGCTGAGGGAGTTCACTGCCATTCATCCTGGTCACTGTGTACATTCGGCCCCAGGCTGACATCAGGCTGGCACTGGAGAGGTTGAGCACTGTGAGTCAGCACACACTGATGCCTTCCAGATCATTGTAGGGGACTTCAACCGGGCCATGCTGAAGAAGTCTCCAACAAATGATTGCCAACCTATCACCTGCGCAACCAAGGAACTAACACCCTTCACCACTGCCTCACCACCATCAAGAACACCTACCAAGCCATCGCATGCCTGTTCTTTGTCAAGTCTGATCACCTGGCTGTACTTCTACTCCTGGTGCACAAGCAGAGACTGAGGATTACAGCACCAGAGGAGAAAGCAGGGATAATCGAGGGAGGTGGAGGAGTGCCTGCAGGGCTGCTTTGAATTGGTAGACTGAACAATATTCAAGGACTCATCTTCAAATTGGAATGAAAAATAGCAAGGCTTTCACCGACTTCAGCAAGACTTTCGTGGTTGAGTGTGCAACCCAAGCACAAGTACTGTGAGTAACCCAACCAAAAGCTGCGGATGAATGAAAAGATTTGCAGCCTGCTGAGGGCTAAATCGATGGTGTTTAAGACCGGTGATCCAGATCACTATAGCAAGTGCAGCTACAACCTATGGAAGGCTATCTCAGCAAGAAAGATGCAATTCTGAGGAAAGCTAGAAATGCCTGCTACGGCAGAGATTTCAGCCCACTACATCCTACAAGGTGAATCCGAACACCATGAATATCTGTGATGCCTCACTGCTTGATGAGCTGTACTCATTTGATGTCTGCTTTGAAAAGGAGAACTCAACAGCACCACTGCCGAAGCTAGAAATCCTGTGATATCTGTCTCAGAACACCTTTCAAGAGAATGAATCCTCACAAGGTGTCAGGCGCTGATGACATATCTGGCAATATACTGAAAATCTCTGCCAACAAACTCACTTGAGTGTTCACAGACATTTTCAATCTTTTATTGCTGCAGTTAGAGGTTCTTTCCTGCCTCAAAACGGCGTTGATCATTCCAGAGCCCAAGAAGAGCAGAGTGAGCTGCCTCAATGACTATCACCCAGTAACATTCACATCTACTGTGATGAAATGCTTTGAGAGGATGGCCATGGCCAAAATGAACTCGTACCTAAGTAAAGATCTGGACTCACTGCAATTTACCTACTGCCACATTTGCTTCATAGCAGGTACAATCTCACTGGCTCTGCACTCAGTTCTGGATCACCTAGACAACTGCAACATGTTCATCAGGTTACTTTTCAATGACTACAGGTCAGCTTTCAACACCATCCTACCCTCAAACCTACTCAACAAGCTCCCAAACCTGGGTCTCTGCCCCCCCCTCCCCCTGTTACTGGATCCTTGACTTCCTCATAGGAAGACCACAGTCAGTATGAATTGGAAACAACGTCTCCTCCTCTCTGACAATTAACACAGGCGCAGCTCAAGGATGTGTGCTTAGCCTGTTATACACCTATGAAGGTGGATGGGCACAATTCAAAAACCATGTACAAATTTGCCGATGATACCATGGTCATTGACAGTATCACAGGTGACAATGAGGAAGGGTACAAGAGTGAAATAGATCAGCTGGCTGAGGGGGTGTCACAACAACAACCTTGCACTCAACATTAACAAAACAAAGAAATGGATTGTGGAATTTAGGCAGGTGAAATTAGGAGAATATAATCCAGTCTATTGGGAGTTGTATACAGGCTTCCAAACAGCAGCTGGGAAGTGGACTTTGAGTTACAGCTGGAAATAGAAAAAGCATGACAGAAAGAAAATGTCAAAATAATTATGGGGGATTTTAACATGAAAGGAAATTGGGAAAGTCAGGAAGATACTGGATCTCAAGGAGAGAGAGATTGTAGAATGCCTACAGGATGGCTTTTTGGAACAGCTTGTCGATAAGCCCACCGGGGGGGGGTCAACGATTTTTGGATTGGATAATGTGTGATGAACTGGAGGTGATTATGGAATTAAAGGTAATGAAACCCTTAAGAAGTAGTGATCTTAACATGATTGAGTTCAGTTTCAAATTTGAAAAGGAAAAGATGATATTAGTTGTGTCAATCTTTCAGTGGAACAAAGGAAATTACAGTGTATGAGAGAGGAATTGGCCCAAATTGACTGTAAAAGTAAGCTAGATGGAGGGATGGCAGAGGAGAATTGGAGGATATTTCAACAAGAAATAAGGAAAGTGCAGGATAGATATTTCCAAGAAAAAGGAACATTATGAATGTTAAAATGGCACAAATGTGGGTAACAAGAGAGATAAAGGCTAAAATAAAAGCAAAAAATGGGTATACAAGGAAGTGGAAAATAGTAGGAAAACGGAGAGTTGGGGAATGTTTAAAAACTTACAGAAACTCAGAAAGTCATTAGGAAAGAGAAGATGAATTATGAAAGGAAGTTGGCAAATAACATACCAAAGGATACTAAGAGTTTTTTTAAATATATAAAAAGTAAAAGAGAGACATGGGTAGATATAGGACCGGTTGAAAATAATGCTGGAGAAATTATAATGTGTAACAAAGGGAATGGCAGAGGAACTAAATAAGTATTTTGCATCAGTCTTCACTGAGGAAGACAATAGCAATATATAGTCAGGGAATAGATGTATATACAGTCAGGATTACTAGAGAGATAGTGCTTAGTAAGCTGAATGGACTAAAAATAGATGTCTCCCAGACCGGATGCAGTGCTCAAATGGGTTCTGAAGGAAGTGACTTTGGAGATTGTGGAGGCATTGGAATTGATTTTCCAGAAATCAATAGATTCTGGCATGGTTCTTGTGGATTGGAAAGTCGCAAATGTAGTTCAGCTGTTTAAGAAAGGAAGGAGGCAGAAAAAAGGAAATTATAGGCCTATTAGTCTGACGTCGGTTGTTGAGAAGTTATTGGAGTCGATCCTCAAAGATGAGTTTATGAAATACCTAGAGGTGCATGGCATGGTGGGTCAAGCCAGCATGGGTTCATGAAGGGAAGATCATGCCTGACCAACCTATTGAAAATCATTGAGGAAATCTCAGGTAGGATGGACAAGGGAGAGGTTATGGATGTTGTGTATTTGGATTTTCAGAAGGCCTTTGATAAGGTGCCGTATAAGAGTCTGCTTAATAAGATGAGAGCCCAGGGAATTACAGGAAAGATATTAGATTGGGCGGAGCATTGGCTGATAGGCAGGAAGCAAAGGTTGGGAATAAAATGATCCTGTTCTAGTTCATTGCCGGCAACTAGTGGTGTTGCACAGAGGTCCGTGTTGGGGCCACTTCTATAGATGATTTAGATTATGGAGTGAATAGTTTTGTGGCTGTTTGTAGATGACACCAAGATAGATGGTGGAGTTGGAAGTGTTAAAGAAACTGAAAAGTTCCAGAGTGACTTTGACAGCTTGAGAGAGTTGGCAAAGAAATGGGAGATGAGATACAATGTTGAGAAATGTACGGTTGTACATTTTGGAAGAGAAAATAAATAGGCAGATTATTATTTGGATGGGTAGAAAATTCAAAATTCAGAAGTGCAAAAGGACTTGGGGGGTCCTCGTGCAGCATAATCTAAAGGTTAACCATTAGGTTGGTTTGGCAGTATGTTGTCATTCATTTCAAGAGGAAGAGTGTATGAGGATCTATGGGGCATTGGTGAAATCTCTTTTGGAGATTGTGTGCTTAACTTAGGAGGGATGTAATAATGTTGGAGAGAGTACAGAGATTTACCAGGATGATTCCTGGAATGCAAGGGTTAACAGATGAGGGTTGTTTAGAGGCTCTTGGAATATATTCATTGGAATATAGAAGAATGAGAGGAGGTCTTACAGAAATATATTGAATGCTGAAAGGATGGGACAGAATTGATGTGAATAGGATGTTTCCCTTGGTGGGTATATCCAAGACAAGAGAGCTCAGTCTCAGAAGGTGCCCATTTAAAACTGAGATGAGGAGAAATTTCTTTAACCAAAGGGTCATGGATTTATGGAATTCGTGGCCACATTCAGCTGTGGAGGCACAATCATTGTGGGAGTTTTAAGGAGATATTGACAAAAATCTAATTAGTCAAGGTATCAAGGGATATGGGGAAAAGACAGGAAATTGTAACTAGAAATGTGAACAGTTTAGCTCAAGGTGGATTTGCGGAGCAGAGTCGATCTTGTGATCTTGTGATCTCATCAAAGGGTCAGCAGTGGAAAAGGTTAAGAACTTCAAATCCTTGGGTGTCAGCATCTCTGAAAATCTCTCCTAGGGCCTCCATGTCAATGCAATCATACTCACCTGGGGTTATACTTCGTGAGGAGTTTGATGAAGATTGGTATGCCACCAAAGACTCTTGCAAATTTCTACAGATGCATCACGGAGAACCTTCTGATTGGTTACATCACTGTTGGGTATGGAGGTGCCAATGCACAGGACATGAAAACAAACTACAGAGAGTTGTGAACTTGGCCAGCGCCATCATGGGGATTAGTTCACTCCATTAAGGACATCAACCAGAGGTGGTATGTCAAGAAAGCAGCCTCTATCATCAAGGACCCTCACCACCCAGGCCATGCACTCTTCACTCTACCATCAGGAGCCTGAAGATAACACCCAACAGTCCAATACAGCTTCTTTCTCTCTGCCATCACATCTCTGAATGGACAATGAACCACAGATGCTGCCTTACTTTCAATTCTTCTGCACCAATTTATTTATTTATTAAAAATGTAATTTTATAGCAATATTTGCTCCGTGACACTGCTGCAAAACAATGTATTTCATGACATGTTCATGCCAATAAATCCTGATACTGATTCATAATTGGATCAATAAGGCCCTGTCCATTAATGAGACTAAACCATGGAGTTTGGACAACATTCCTGTTCAGAAAAATCTTAAGTTTTCCCTTACCACTCCAACTCACTGCTAACCATTTCATTCTAATTATTAACACTTCACCCTTTATGGTTAAAGTTAAAGGGGAATTATTCCTCTTCCATTAAAGGCATTTATTTCAAAGAATGGTGAACCCATTACACATTTTTGTTGATACCCGTTTGCTTCTCTTGCACAGCAAAACTCTGACCAAAATTCATTGAAAATAAATATTCTGGTTATTGAAATTGACAGAATAATCCACCTCTGATTATGAAAGTTTATGGGATGTCAACAGTGGTCTGCTAAAATAATTACTTCCATTGTAAATATTGGTTCATCAATTAAGGGTAGACTGCGTAAATTCATCTTGAGGATCGCAGAAGGCTTGCTCCAGCTGCAGAAAAGCATCATGCAAGGAAACAAAGCAGTATTATGAAATTTTCTTTGTAGTTTTGACATCAGTTGCAAAAGATGATGGCTACAAATTTAAATGTAGGGAAGAGGCTCCATGTTGTCATACATTTTATTTTCAGGTGGAAGCTGATGATGACTGAATATTCCTGTGAGTGAAAAGCTATCTCACTTCCAGACTACTATGCCTTCCTTCTATTCCATCTGTCACTCAATGCTTCGACCACAGATGCTGCTTCTTTCCCCATTGGCCGCTTTTAGATGGAGGTACTTGGATATTATTTGTCCCTAAGAAGTTCCCTTCTACCATCCCAACATACATTGGCTTTGTGGTGAAACCACTACTGTATATGTAAATGACATGACCTTTTATGTTTGACCCTACTTTCACTGGCCGGCTCATAACTCCGCCCCCCTTTCTCCCCCATAATGGCTGTCATGCCACAAGCCTGACCCCAGTTCGAGACCAGGTCAGTGTGAGCCAGCAACACAAGGGATGCTGTCCATCTCTTGCTAATAAAAGCTTTCAGTTTCCAATAACTTCAGCCTTTGTGTAATTGATTGTGCATCAGGCTTTTCTAGGGTTACAAAGAAAAAGGTAGCATTTACACTCTCAAAACCAACACCTCAAGGCCTGAAGTGACTTGACCCCAGCAATGTTGCTAAGGTCACTAATATGCAGTTGTTCCTTTAACTACCTGGCTAGATGTTTGGCTCCCTTTGTGGCTGCTCTGTAGTTTTGAGATGAATCTAAAAATAACTGTAGTTTTGAGATGAATCTGATGCCCACTAACTCACGACAGATTCTCTGACCACCCACTTACACTCGAAGCCACCAAAAGTGGCCAATTACCCTATCATGCTTCATGTCTTTGGGATGTGGGATGAAACTGGAGCAACCCATGTGATCACAAAGAAATTGTGTGAACTCCAAGTCGGCAGCAAGGAATTTCAGGATCAACACTGGACCTCCTGCACCACGACGCAGAAGTTCTACCTGTCTTATAAAAAAAAACCATGGGACTGATGCAGGTTGAGCTACAGATAGACCCTGATTTACGATGTTCTGATATACGATAGTTCAAAGTTATGATAATCAGAATCCGTTTTGAATAAAGATAGATTGGGGTCTACCTGTATCAACGTGGTTCCTTTTCCGAAGAAAATCCTTCCGTCCAATCAATGCATGCAGATCGCTTCCCAACACCACAAACCCCCTCCCCCATTCCCATTCCCAAACATCATCATTTCAGCGCTCCTCTTGTAGTGACGTCAAGCAAACAAACTTTGTCAGACCCAATGCCTTTTTTAAAAAAAAGGTAATTTGGAATGCATGTGCTGGGGAGGGAGGGAGAGATTGAAGAGGGAGAGAGAGTGATGGCGATCTGTGCATGCACTCCGAATACAAAGTAGGTTGTGAAGTGATGCTACTGCCCCTAGTTCCAGGCACCATCTTGGGCTTCCAGCAGGAGCGGGGACATTGGCCTGATGCTGCCGCTAGGAGGCCAATGTCCCCGCTGCCGGCAGGAGGTTGATGACCCTGCTCCCACCAGGAGGTAGATATCCCCACTCCCACTGGGAGGCTCCAGGTGGGAGTGGAGGAGCGGGGCTATTGGCCTACTGGCTGGATCGGCACATAAGACTACCTGTACAGGTAGACCCCAACTTTCATCATAAGGAAATTATCATAACTCAAGGTCTACCTGTACTCCATATCATTGCGGGCAGCCACTGATCTCTCCAAGCACAGATTTAATCTAGCAGTCTGAGTTCTCAGCTCCTATCTATTTTGCCCACAATGTTGAGAAAGCCTCCAATCTTCCTGCATTATTTTACTCCACTGCGTGCAGTGAAACCACACGCACACCCTTGGTTTTCCTCATGTTGAATGCCTGTGGTCACGCTTTTGACAGGCTTACATTACCCCCCCCCCCCCACCCCCCCAAATGTCTTGGCTACTGTTGTTCCACAAAGTAATGTGAAGTTTAGAGCAATGTCAGACTCACAGAAAGGTCTTATCACTGTTTAAAATGTTCAAGGAAACAGATTAATAAATAAATAAATAATTAGAATTTAAATAAAACTTTTAAAAAACGACGACACAGTTACTGGAGTGGTTAGCGCCAAGCAATCCAGGTTCAAATCCTTTGCTGACTGTAAGGAGTTTGCACATTCTCCCGATGTCCATGTGGATTTCCTCCAGGTGCTCCAGCCATCCTCCAAACACGTACGAGGTTAATGGGTTAATTGGCCACACAAATGTATTTGAGGGGTGTATGCTTGTGGACTGGAAGAGCATGTTACAATGCTGCATCTCTGAATTAAATTAAAATCTAAAAAAATGATACATTATTTAAAACGTCTTTCAGCATATGTTAATTAACTTAAAAGATTTATATTAACTAAATAAAGTTTACAAAAATCAATCCTTTAGTTACCTGTTTAGACACAGCAGAGGCCAGATGTGAAGTGTATCTGCTGTTAGATACACCTCACAAAGCTTTGGACTTGGCACTGGGTCCAGGAGCAGAGTCAGAGGCCAAATCCACTGCACCTGACCTCCAATGAATTTCTAATCTCCAGGATACAGTGGACAGGTGGGAAGTCCAGAACATAATGATAATGAGTTTATTGTCATATGCATAAGTACAATGTACCAAAGTTATTACTTGCTGAAGCCAAACTGGTACTTTTGTAATAAAATATCTCTAACAGTATATATTAAATTAATACCCCAGTATGGAAAGAGATAATGAAAATAAAAACAGATAATTATTTACATCTACAGTTTGTGCAAAAAAATGTTTAGTAACTTAGAGTGAAATAGAGCAGTCAAGTCTTCTTGTGGCCCCAGAGCAGTTCATGGTTAGGGTAATAAGTGGAGGTTTAAGAGCCGTCTTGACTCTAAAGGTGCTGGTCTACAGGCTTCTGTACCAAAAGGTACCGGTGCGAAGATGTTATGATGGGGCTCCTTTATGATGTTTGCTGTCTTCTTGAGGCAGTACCTCACAGAGAAATCTGCAGTAGACAAGAGGTCAGAGCCTGTGACGTTGGCTACCTTCTGCAGCCTTCTACATTCCTGGGCTCTTGAATACCATACCAGGCTGTGATGCAACCAATCAGAACAATTTTCACAGTGCACCTGTACAAATTTAACAGATGTACAAATGTACAAATCTCCTCAGACTTCTTAGAAAGTAGAGGCATTGGTAGGCCTTTTTTCAAGGTTACCTCAATGTGCTGAGGCCAGGAGAGATGCTCCAATATATGGACTCCCAGGAATTTGAAGATCTTAACTGCCGTTCCATCAGAGTATGTGCTAACACGTGCACTGCAGCTTGCCAGATCTTTTCCACAGGATCACTCATTGGCTCTGAAAACACTCTGGGCAGCACAAAAGTTCATTGTTGATAAATGTGGGCCCATATTATTCATAAATAAAGGCAAATGGCCATTAGACAGGCAACATACAAAGTAGTTCCTCCGCCTACACGCACAAATTACGGTGTGAAAATAAAATCTTGCTTGAGAGGATGATCTTATATTGTTATCAAAACCACCACTTAGCAGATTACCTTTTGAATGTTACAAACACCCACCATTTCATGGCTTACCTTTCACCATGAAATTGTGGCTCCTTTATGTTTTAATTGTAATCTCTTGATGCAGACGCAGACATAAGATGACAGCGGGCGACACCATCTCTTACTCATGGATAGGCGTAATTCAGGCATTGCCACTGGAATATCACACCCTTATCTTTGATGTGACGGTTGGAAAATGTCATTCTGTGGGAATGATTGGCAATTTTACTGCCCACAAGATTATTACTCCATAGCAACATAAAGCATGATTTTCCAGGCAATGCGAGCACAGAATGTTCTTGAATTTATATAAAGAATCACGCGCAAAATTTTGGCCATTCCTCTTAATTTTAGTAAAAAGGACACTGACTGAAATTATTCCTTTTAATAAAAAAAATAGTGAAAGAATTAAGGGCAATTTTAATATTATTTTTCTTAATTCCTTGATATCTTTTGTCAGTACATTGACATTCAAACATTGCTGACAATTTTTTTATTGCCACAATTATTTTGCACTGACAACACTGACTGGCTCAGATGACTACTGACCCGAAGGATGTGTGGGGAGCTCAATTAATGTATACCAACAAAGTGACATAATTGCTGAGGCACCACAGCTAGAAATGTAAATTCAGCTCCTTCACATTGTTCAGCACATATTCTGCATTAACCTCACAGTGCAGATGCTGATGTTGAGGCTGTCAGTAGTGGCAACAACGCAAGGAACGCAAGGTAAATGAAGGGAGATGAATGCCATTGCAAAAACATTCTTCCCCACATTTCTTGGGATGGATTACAGTTGCAGCCAACACCGAACTCCACAGACTCTCTCCAGATGCAACGTCTTGCAGGTTGACACCAACATTACTGTTTTTGTTTCTCTCACAGAGCAAGTTCTCAGTAAATGTCATTGTGCATGACTTTTAACTGATGGGGGCATGGACTTGTGTCTACTGACACCTTTTTTGGTTAGATTTCAGCACATTGTAGAAGGATTACCTTTTGGCCACCCCAGTAAATTGATGAAGTGTGGGGATGGTAGTGATGGGGGGAGTTTAGCTTCGATTATTTACCCCCTCCATAAATCTTCGTCCGCGAAGCCAAGCCAAAGAAGAAGAAGAAGAAGAAGGGGGTTAGAAGCGGATGGTAGTCTTAAAGTCCGGTGCTGAATTTCCAACCTACCCATCCAATTTCAGGCTCTACTGGGGCACAGTGAGGGGAAGACAGCTAATACTCACTCCAAAGACTGGGCAGTAGCCATGTTAATATTAATGATAGAGAAGTAGGAAAGGAATTGGACAAGTGAAGATTCATCAGATTACATTTCATTGTCCTTGTTGATAGAGGCTTCACTTTCATTAATTTCCTCTTTATTTTTGTGAATACCATATATTTCAGCATCGAAGTCGACCTTCAGATAAGCTGGGTCCCCATTTTTATCCTCATTTTCAAGGTTTTATCATATATCAGGCATACAAGTTGACCCCCAAGAATCACATTGACTGAGCTGTGGGTGTTGCTGGAAGGTGGTTGTTATCATGGAGCCTCCAGCAAAATGACGAAAGTATGAGTTGAGTTTTAAGTTAACGATAATAGAAGTGACCAAGAAATCCAGCAACTGTTCTACTGCAAGGGCATTTGGGATATGTGTGAGGTTGGCAAGAGATTGGAGAAAAAAATCAACTTTAAGAAAAATACCAAAGAAACAATGTTGGATGAGAAGAGGGCATTCTTTCTAATAGACTGGTAGGTTGGGTTCTTTTTTTGGTGTTTCGGGTCGTCTTGTATGCCAAATCTATGTTGCGTGATTTTTTTTTTAGTTGAATTTAAAGTCTCACTTATGTATCTGGTGAATAAGTTGACCCCTGATTTTTGAGGGTTTTTTGAGGGTTTCAAGACTCGACTTACATGCCAAAGTATACAATAAGTCATCTTTTATTGAGCACACAGCAGGTAGCAGCTTGGGTATTTATTGGCAGACTAAAACCTTGCTTTTGATTGCGATGGGCTAATAATTGCTATATGGCCTAGAATGTACAATGATTCACAGAGGATGAGCAATGGCCACGCTACCAGTGCTCTCAGAAGATTACCCACTTACTGCTAACCTACTCCAATTCCCAATCAGATCATGAGATATAGAATTTAAATCAGAAAAATTGTCTTTGTCATGTATAAGTGTATGCATTTGAATTCAGCTTTGATGATAAATGTGAGTGTGACTTCTCTAATAATGATTGCAAAAATGCCTGAAGAAGAAATATATCATTCTCATTCTTCTAGGTTGTTTGATTGCAATTTCCATTCTAAAGGACAAACTAAGGGAGAACAATTTGGTATTTAATCCATATTATGAAACAATGCATTTGGAAGGGATTATTTGAAGTCTTAATTCCAAATTGCCCTAAGTCCCATCACTGTTGTAAGTTGGTTGCGATTGGTTCATATCTTACCTTTGAGTTGGTGCAGAAATAAGGATATAAAGAATAGCATTTTGCATTTTGTTTGAATTTTATCAAACATACTTTGAGAGATTAATCAATGTTTCTACAAATTTTTACTGCTCCAGAAATCTAATTTACACCCTTTTCATTTATAGGAAGGAAAATATTTCAAGAGTTAGTCTACAAATTCAGTATTTTCCCTTGAAATCTATTTAAAAGAACCCAGAATATTGAACAGTATAGCTATGAAATAGGCCCTTTGGGCTATAGTGTCTGTACTGACCATGATGGCAATTTAACTGATATCATTCAACTGGCACATGATCCATATCTCTGCATGTTCAAGTACCTGACTGATGCCTCTTCCATGTCATTATCCTCACACGAAATCTGGCTTTGAAAGTTAATTGATATGAGAGGATGCAGTCAATGGATGTAAAGTAAGCTGCTGGTGCTTTAAATACATCCCTGTAGCCAATAAACCATCTCATCCTGTATATTTTTGGAGCCTGTAATGAAACCTGAGGACCCAGAAGAAACCCACAAGGACATGAGGAGAATGTATAAATTTCTTACAGAGAGAATTGGATTCGAACCCAGGTCACTGGTGCTGTAATAGTGTTGAGCTAACCTCTACATTAAGCATGCCAAAAGTGTTATGAGATGAGAGAAATGAACAGTTATATTAGAGGAACATTAGGTGTAAGAGTCCACTGTGTCACTGGTTGGTGACTACAGTGTCAAATTGCTCTCAGTGGCATCTTGTTTCTATTGTCTGAGTAAATCCAAGTCCCCCAATTAATTGTAGCTCTGTTCATCAATGGTAAAAGGCAGAAATGGGGGTCTTGCAGATGACAACATTATTTGGAATGGTGACAGGAATTATTATTTCCTCAAAATATTGAATATATCCGGCATGCACTCTGGACCAGCCATAAAATGGTCTCAGTGTTGTGGTACAGTTATTCTTCCCGTGGCATCAACCAACGTTGATGAGAGATGATAGCCTTCAGTACGCCCCTCTCTGAAAATCAGAGGTAGACATGACGCCAGTTGATAGTTATTTTGGTCAGCAAAGAACAAAGAAAACAGAGATGTCATAGAAATGTCATCCTAGCACTTGCACCTGTGCCCTCTTATCTTTTTGCCTTATCTGAAAGCATCAGGATTTATTTTCAATTTAAGGAGTAAGTTTTGCATCTGTTTCCTCTTTGTTCTTTGCTGCCCAACCAGAAGGAAGCAGCTTTGAATATGTGATTACAGATACAATGATAATTAAAATATTTGTAACAAACATGTACATCAAACTGCAAGAGAAAGAGAATGATGAAATAAGCTGTAAACCCAAACAAAAGTGGGAACAAGATCTAAACATAAAGATAAAAAATGAAAAATGGGAAAAGCTATGCTCCGGAACTATGAGAAATACAATAAACACGAGGTTACGCATGATACAATATAATTGGTTACACAGGCTATACATCACGCCCCAAAAGTTAAATAAATGGGACCCAACGGTATCAGATAGATGTTTTCGCTGTAAGAAGGAAACGGGAACAACAGTACATGCAATTTGGGCTTGTGATAAAGTGGAAAAGCTTTGGGAAGATCTAAATCAGGTATTAAATAAAATCACAAAAAATAACATACCAAAAAATCCAGAGATCTTTCTTCTAAGTAATATGCGAAGTAAAGAACTAGGCCTCGATTTGGATGAAGCACAAAATAGATTTATTATGATAGCCTCAGCTGTAGCAAAAAAATGTATAATGTCAACCTGGAAATCAGAAGATAGCCTGAGAGTACAGCAATGGTATTCCATTGGAAAAATAACATATAATTTAAGAAATAACATTACAGTATTCAAACAAATTTGGGAACCGTACATGGAACACAACAGAAAAGTCCTACTGCAGACCTCCACCCCCTAAAATGACAGAATGAGAAGAAGACGAAATGAACTGACCCAGTGTGTAAAAGTAGATTACACAATTTTCTTGCTTATTTTCATTGTGTGATGACATTGTTTAATGGATTTAATGTATCATATATGCTGAACGTTGAGAGGGTGGGAAGGGGGGTGAAGGAGGGAGGGAAGGGAAGGGGGAAAAGGGGAGAAAATGACACTGTATATTCAAGAGGGAAATGTTTGTGTATATTTTGGCTAATAGGTTCATAGTGTGAAAAATTAAAAAAAGAATAGGATAGGTTACAGGACATTTTTTTTTCACAGAAAGAGTGATCAACAGCTGGCGGAGCCAGGAGGATGGTTGAAGTGATGACATGTGATTCATTTAATAGGCAACCAGAGCTGTGATAGTTTATTTGCGGAAGCCCCATTTTGATCTATGCAGAGGGCTCTAATTTAGCTGCCGGTGTTATTTTGATGGAGGCAGCAGGGTTTGGTATCTAGTGAAGGTTTCAAGCTTTTGCAAAAAGAAATTGAGATGGTGATGTGAGCCACAAGATAGTATTCGTGGAACAAGCAGAATGGTGGTGTTTTGTAATCGAATAGCTTTTGTTCTTCTCTTTAATTGACGTTACGCTCTGCAGGGAAGTGATAGCAGTAATGAAACCTGGGTATGTGGTGCAGCACTTAGTCTGTGCCAGTCAATAATAATCCTGTTAAAAAGTGATTTCACACTGGTCTGGAAGCTGTGATCATTTGCCTTTAATTGCCTTGCTTTTAGTGCTGTTAGTCGTAGCCTGCTGAAGGCATCAATATTAACAGGAAACAGATTTTATCAAGTCATATCAAACAAATAAAAAATACATTCTGAATGATTAGGAACAAGGTTTGCAGAGATATAATAATAAATGATTAACTGAGTGACTGCAAACGTGACCAAGCAATAGCTTGTTACATTTTGTTCTTTTCAAAATGATTTTAATAATGCTTTTATAATTAATCTGTTTCAAATATCTGCAATTATCACCCAATACTCTGTTAATTATCTTATTATTGTTGCTTTCATACTTTTAAACACCTATGTTAGAATAACATGATATGATTTGGACATTATTTTGTCAATGTTGTGTTTACTTCTATGTTAAAAGTAATTTCCTGACTTCCTTTGAATTTGGAATTAATTCTGGAAAGCTGGTCAAATTTAACATTCATCCCTCTCTTGACTTCATCTTTTCCTCCTTCTGTCTTGATAGAGCTCCAACATATAAAAGGGCCATTCTATCCCAGTTGTACTCTCCCCAGCCCTCCCCCCCCCACCCTCCACTTTCATTGGAAAAAGCTATCTATGATCCTTGAGATTCATGAATAGTTCCTTTACTGTTCTTGTGAATGAATTTCACACTGGCAAGAAATGATGCCCTTGCACTCCCATAACTGTACTTTTCTCTATTCCCTGCACAGTATGCTTGTACCTTTCTCAATACCCTGCTCTATTTGACTTATTGTAGCACCACCCCCTATATTGGTATCTTACTTAATTGATTGTCATTATTATTGTATGAGTTGACTTGCCTGGACAGCATGCAAATCAAAGCTTTTTATTGTATTTCAGTACATGTGACAAGTCAATTCAATTCTTAAGTTATATATAGTAGGCACTCCATTTTGCTTTAGATATTTCTATGCCATTGAAATCCTCTGGTATTATATTGGCTTATTAAAATAAAATCTATTCTACAATAACTTCCATTGATGAGGGTAATCTAATTTTCCAAAAGGATCTAGATAAAATGAGAAATTAGGTCAAGGAGTAGCAGATGGAATTTAACTCAGAGATTTATAAAAAGCATTGATAAGGTAGCCATAGCCTTTTTTTTCCCCCCAGAGTAGCTGATCTAAAATGAGAAGGCATAGATTTCAGATGAGAGGGGAAAGGTTTAAAATTCACCTGAGGGCGACCTACATACAGGGGGTATATGGAAGGATCTGCCAGAGGAAATGATAGAGACATGAACAATTGTAACACTGTAAGGTAAAAACATCATGAGTTGGGACCGGAGAAGGAGTCACTCAGTACTAAGGAGTAACAGGATGCAGGTGTCACCTTGTACGCTCAAGATAAGTGTGGCAATAACAAGGTGATGTGCAGCAGACTAACAGAGAAGGGTAGCCACAGCTTATTCATTGGACAATGTAATGGTACGATAATTTACTAAGTGCGTGTCCTGAGGTATAAAAAAAAACACCACTTGCTGATATCGGGAGAATGCGCCTTCTCCAACTAACACTGTTAGTTGCAAGTGTTACAATCCGGTAATAAAGAACCTTGATTTCGACTCAGTCTGCTGTCTGACTCACTCATTCCCGAACAAAGCAGACCTAACAACACCAAGAATACATTTAAACAGCTACATGAATAGGTAAGGTTTAGAAGGATATTGTTTGAATGCAGGAGATTGAGATGAGTTTGATTGCCAGCGGCAAGTTGGATCAAAGGGCCTGTTTCCATGCTGCAAAACTTTGAAAAAAAGGCAACCACAGTTGTTGCTTGATCTGCTGAGTTCTTAGAACTATAGCACCGTAGCACACTACAGCACAGAAAACAGACCATTTGGCCCTTCTGGTCTATGCCAACCATTATTTCGATAGTCTTATTGACCTTCTCCCCCATTCCAAGACCCTCCAGAACTCTCTTATCCACGTATCTGTCCAATTTATTCTTAAAACTCAAGATTGAGCCCGCATTCACTACACCAGATGGCAGCTTATTTCACACTCCTACCATTCTCTGAGTGAAGAACTTTCCCCTAATGTTCCCCCTAAACCTTTCCACTTTCATCTTAAAACTATGACCTCTCGTACTTACCTCCTCCAATCTAAGTGGAAAAAGCTGACTCACATCCATTCTGTCCATACCTCTCATAATCTTGGAAACCTCTATCAAATCCCCCTCATTCTTTTTTGCTCCAAGAAATAAAGTCCTAAAGTGTTTAATCTTACCCTGTAACTCAGCTCCTGAAGATCTGGCAATATTCCTAGTAAATCTTCTCTGCACTCTTTCAATCGTATTGATATCCTTCCTGTAGATAGGTGCCCAGAACTGCACATAGTATTCCAAATTTGGCCTCATTATTGTCTTAAATAACTTCAAATAACATCTAAACTCCTATACTCAATACTTTGGTTTATAAAGGTTAAAATGCCAAAAGCTTTCTTCACAAACCTGTCCACCTGAGATCCCACCTTTAGGGAACAATGTATCTGTATTCCCAGATCTCTTTGCTCCTCCGCACTCTTTAGTTTCCTGCCTGTATGCCCTTCCAAAATGCATCACCTCTCACTTCTCTGCATTAAACTCCATCAACCATTTATTGTCCATTCTCTCAGCTGGTCCAAATCCCATTGCAACCTTTGAAAATCTTCCTCACTGTTCACTATGCCTCCTATCTTTGTGTCATTAGCAAACTTGCTGATCCATATTACCATATTATCATCCAGATCATTGATATAGATTACAATGGTCCCAACACAGATCCTTGAGGCACACCACTAGTCACAGGTCTCCAGATTGAGAAGCAACCATCCACTACCACTCTCTGTTTTCTCCTGCCACCAATTACAAATCCAGTTTATAACTTCTCCATGGATACCTAGTGTCATAACTCTTTGAACTATCTTCCCAATGTGGGACCTTGTCAAAGGCTTTACTAAAATTCATGTAGACAACTTTTTCAACCATTCCTTCATCTACCTTCTTGGTAACCTCCTCCAAAAACTCTACAAGTTTTGTTAAACATGACCTACCATGCACAAAGCCATGCTAACTGTGTAATAGACCCTGGTCAATTTTACTTAAGGACCAAGGATGGGACAGAACCTATGGGGGATAAGAAAGGATTGTGCACCTCTGTGAAGCACTGAAGTAATGTTGGGAAAACTGATAAATGCGTGTGAAGCACTGAAACAGCACTGGGAAAACTGACGGCTGTCAAAAGCGCGGGAGCCATTAGCTGGAAGCTGGTGGGCTCACGGAGAGAGCAACCGCTGCTGTCAACTTCTCTCCACCATTGGAGAAACTTGAAGGCATGCACTGGGGCAGTTGTAGAGCCCAGCACTCTGAGTTTTGAACAGATTGTCAGTTGGTCGCTTTGTTGGAGAGCAGTCAGTCAGACTCTCAGTGTGATCAGGCAGTAGTTTCATTGAGAGAAAAGAGACTGAGATACTTTGTCTGTGAGTGCCAGCCCTGTTGTCCTGACAGCAATTTGTGTCACTCTGATACCCAGAGTGTGTGTGTGTGTGTGTGTGTGTGTGTGTGTGTGTGTGTGTGTGTGTGTGTGTGTGTGTGTGTGTGTGTGTGTGTGTGTGTGTGTGAGAGAGAGAGACCAACCTGGGCTTCCCCAGTCCCCTTCCAAGAGGAGGACTTTGTGTGACAGGAGTCACTTGATGATCCAAGACAGGGTGTTTAGAGGGGAAGACTTGTGTGACAGAAGGTCACTTGTTAATCTTAAAGTGGGCTTCGGAGGCATGAAGCTTGTGTTGTGACTAAGAGGTCACTGGGTGAAAATTTCCATGTGAAGAAATCAAAGGTGGTTGTTGCCACATTTGAAACTCAAAGTTGTAAGTCTACAGTGATCATATGTCTACAGTGATCATGGCCATCTGTCTCCACGCCCAACTAAAAGACCAGTGTGCAACCAAACTAAGAATCCCAAGCCTAGAGACTAGACTCTGTGAGTTGTTCCTTTTTGATTGACAGACTCGACGTGAGTGACTTGAGGTTTTGTTTTGGGAGTTTTCTTTTGGGGCATTTTGAGCTTGGGCTGGAATGGCCTGAGTTTTTTTTTCCCCAGACACCTTATAAAATATCTGTTGTTCATGGAGAGTTGCCATAAAGGCTTATGTTAAGGTGTTAAGTTTATTGAGGCAATTCTATTGTTGTTAATTTGCTAATAAATTTTGTATTAAACTTAATACCCTATGTTTATGTTTATGAGATTAGGGTTATATTTATGTTTATGTTTATGAGATGTTTATGCATCTCTCAACTGCTGCTTGTGAGGTGTAACAACTGTCCTTAATCAGCCCATGACTGTCCAAATACCTTACTCAGAAATCCTTCCAATAATTTACCTACCTCTGATATCAGGCTCACTGGCCTTAATTACCTGGTTTATTTTTGGAGCCCTTTTTAAACAACGAGACAGCATGAGCTACCCTCCAACCCTCTGGCACCTCACCCTTGGATAAGGACATTTTGAATATATCAGCCAGGGACCCTGCAATTTCTACACTAGTCTCCCTTGAGGTCTGAGGAAATATCTGGTTTGGGTGATTTATCTACCCTTATTCACTCTAAGAACACAAGCACCTCTTCTTCTTTAATCTCCATCTGTTCCATGACCTTTCTGTTTGTTTCCCTTCCGTGCTTATATACTATGCCAGTTTCCTGAGTAAATACTGATAGAAAAAAAAAACAGTTTAAGATCTCTCCCATTATGTGAGGCTGAACACATAGTTGACCACTCTGATCCTCTAAGGGACCAATGTGGTCCCTTATTATCCTTTTCCTCTTAATATACTTATTGAACCCCTTCAGGTTTACCTTTACATTATCTGCCAGAGCAATCTCATGTCTTCTTTTTGTCTTCCTGATTTCCTTTTGCATTTTGTGTAATCTTCAAATACCTCATATGCTCCTTGTTACCTATACTTGCTACACACCTCCCTCTGTTTCATAACCAAATCATCAATATTCTTTTAACACCAGGGTCCCCTATGTCTATTAGCTTTGCCTTTAATTTTAACAGGAATATACAAACTCTGCACTCTCAAGATTTCACCTTTGAAGGCCATCCACTTACTTACACACACTTGCCAGAAAACAATATACCCCAATCCTCTCTTCCTAGCCCCTTTCACATTTCCACAAAATTTGCCTTCCTCCAATTTAGAATCCCAACATGAGAACCAGACTTATCCTTTTTCATAATTAGCTTGAAGCTAAACACATTATGGTCACTGGACCCAAAATGTTTGCTTACAAATACATCTGTCACCTGACCTGTCTTGTTCCCTAATAGCAGATCAAATACTGCATCGTCTCTCATTGGTATCTCCAAGTATTGATTTAGAAAACTTTATTGAACACATTTGACAAAACCAAGCCATCCATCCCTTTTACAGTATGGGATTCCCAGTCAATATTTGGAAAATTAAAACCTCCTACTTTCAAAATGTTCTGCTTATTACATCAGTCTGCTATCTCTCTACAGATTTGCTCCTCTGACTATTGGGTGCTCTATAATACAACCCTATCAGTGTGGTCACACCTTTCCCTGACTAGCAAAGCCTCTCCTCCCCCTTTCATCCCTCCCCCTCTATCATGTCTGAAGCAATAGAATCCTGGAACATTAAGAAGCCAGTTCTACCCCTCTTGCAACCAAGTCTCACTAACAGCAATAATGTCGTAATCCCACATGACAATCCATGCCCTAAGATCATCAGTCTTTCTAACAATACTCCTTGAATTAAAATAAATAAATCTGAGAAAATTTCTATCATATGCAAACCGTTGATTTCTTTCTATACATGGAGTCCTCGCATGACCTTTATCGTCCTCCTCACTAAATGCTCTAACCTACTGGTTCCCCTCCCCCTGCAAATCTAGTTTAAACTCATCGGGGTAAGACTAATAAACCTACCAGCAAGAATATTAATCCCCTCCAGTTCACATGCAATCCATCTCCTCGGTACAGATCCCACCTTCTCTGGAACAGAGCCCACTGATCCAGAAACCTGAAGCCCTCTCTCCTAAACCATGTCCCCAGCCACGTGTTAAGCTGCCTTATCCTCCTATTTCTAACCTCTCCAGCACGTAGCATGGGAAGCAATCCTGAGATCACTACCCTGGAGGTCTTTTTATTCAACCTAGCACCTAACTCCCTGAACTCTCCTTGCAGGACCTCCTCACCCTTCTTACCTAGGTCACTGGTTCCTACATGGACTACAACATCTGGCTGATTACCCTCCCACCCTGAGATATCCCATAATATTTTGCTACAGGTTCCAGCATCTGAAGTGTTTTGTGTTTCTGTCTTAATATCCATCTGATTAGATGCCTCACAACCAACATTTTGGGAAAGTGCTGGTTCCAAGTGCATGGAAAAAAATTATTTGATAAAAGTCCTTGCTTCCTTTATGAATGCAGAGAGATTCAAATAGGATCCACAGAGTGGAAAACTTGAAGCGAAATACCAGTTTCAGAAACTTCATTTTTCAATGATGGATTCATTGATCAGAGTTTGTCAGTGGGAGGCACTAACAGTAATAATGTTAGTGCTGGGTAATAATACTATTTAATTGAATATGAAGGTTCTATTATTTTATACTTTTTTTCAATTCACCTTCATAAAATTAGTCAGTTAGGCTAACTGAACAGCCTGTGTGCAAGAAGCAAAGGTGGGTGTAATATTCAAACAAACTTACTCCCACAAACCAATATTAATTAAATCTTTCTTTGGCTTGGCTTCGCGGACAAAGATTTATGGAGGGGGTAAATGTCCACGTCAGCTGCAGGCTCGATTGTGGCTGACAAGTCCGATGCGGGACAGGCAGACATGGTTGCAGCGGTTGCAGGGGAAAATTGGTTGGTTGGGGTTGCGTGTTGGGTTTTTCCTCCTTTGTCTTTTGTCAGTGAGGTGGGCTCTGCGGTCTTCTTCAAAGGAGGTTGCTTCCCACCGAACTGTGAGCCAACATTTTTTAAAAATGGTATTGGAAAATGAGAACAAAAACAGAAAAAGTTTGAAGTACTCAGCAAGACAGACAGCATGTGTGGGAAGAAACAAATGCATTTATTTAAATCCTGCAGCCACAGGGCCCTGTGCCCAAGATGGCAGCACCTGTTCTGTGCAGCATTCCTCAAAGGGTTGCAGAGTCCAGGAAAGCAGTGGGCAAGTACCAGACACTAGAAAAGGGGAGAACTCCCCGCAATGAGAAGGAGAAGCATGGGAGACAACCCTACAGGGAATGTAAACACAGGAGCAGACCATCGAGGGGTTCAGTGCCTGAACCACTCAGGCAGGCTGCAGACAGTTGGCAAATTGCAGTCAAATGACCCACACAGGGTGCGAATGGTGGGCAATGTGGTCGAAGTACTCCAACAAGCTGCGGGCTACTGGCAACGTGGTCAAAGGACCCTCCAAACAACTTCATTCTGGAGACTGGCTCATGGGCTCTCGGTATAGGTACTGGGATTCGAGAGGGTGCAGGAGGAAAGAAGGGCTCCTGAAGGGCTTCAGGCGCTGAAGGCTTTCTGATCATATCAGGTTTGGACCTGAAGTTTGAGCTGCCAATGGCTTGAACAGGGGTCTGTGCTGTAGAGGCTGGTGGTGAATCCACAGACACTCAATGACATTTGCTTCTCTTTCTCTTATTGTTAGGAACACCAGGCAATGTTCATGTTGAGTCTGTTTGCCTTATCATGGACAAAAGTTGAAATGTATCATGAAAATTACATTTTTATGTTTCATTCCATGATATAAAGGGAACCTGGAAATCTTCTAATCCGAAAGTTAGAGAACGAACAGCCCTTCCCTTTGCTGCTGAGGCTGGCTTTGAATGTAGCATTTCTCTACCCAACTCCTGACCCTCGAGATTTTTCAATAGTCTATGGACTATTAAAGCAAGATGTAGTGAGATTTGGCATAATATTGCTTGGCCTACTGGCATTCAATATTGCTGCCAGCTTTATTTTGAACTTCTCTACCTTCAGGACTGGATGCAAACTTCCTTCCACAAAAGGTATCTTAATGAGCTTCAGATTAGAGGTTTGTAATGATTTAAGTATGATGAAATGTTCATCATTCTGTCAATGTAGGAATTAAAATATTAAGTAGCCTTTTCAATCAGGCGTCTACCTGCTTTTTGCTCAAACGTTGAAGAAGAGCTCAGGCCTGAATCGTTGGTTATATATCTTCACCTCCTTTCGATGCTAAGAGTCCTGCTGAGTTCCTCCAGCAGTTTTGTGGGTTTTTTTTTCTACAAGCACAGAGTCCTGCAGACTTTTGTGTTTTATCCCATTTGGTTTCAAAGTATATGTGCATGTTGACAGGGAAGTGGTTTGCTTGCTTCAGCTACATTAAGCTGTATGTAGATATGATCTAAATTCAGCTTGCTAAACATCTTGGCATCTGCCAGTTCTGGGATGTAGGTTGCTGGTTTGGATTAAAATTGTGCTTCTCAAAGCTTTTACCAGCCTGAAGCAATTTTACACAGCTTTGTAAATGTGGGTTAGTGACTATTAAGGAGCCAGAATATATTCATTTCCAAGCCCACAGTAAAAAAAAACAACACATTAATGCATGTCTCATAAAACATCCTGAAATTCCAGTGCCTTGATAAATTCTTTAGCCCCATGATATAACCAGCGATCTGTTCACGCTTGTCTACAAATACCAGATGTACTGCTATTGAAACATTCTCAGGGTACTGCATTAAAGTGATTCTGCAGTATTTCACCGACTTCATTGAAGGAGACATCAATTATTCTCTGAGGTGCAGATAAATTAACCAGCATTATGTAGGTATCTGACCTGGTTTCCATTAACAAGATCATTTTCTTATGATCACAAATATCTACGTTCTGTTGAGTTTGACTGTCTTGTTATTTTCGCAATGTTATTAGTACAGACAAACATCTCAATTTGCTCCACTTATTCTTCATATTTTCCTCTGTTGTAATGTAGAGTGCTTGATTTGAAGTCTGGTGTGCCACCTTTCTTGGAGTTACATTTGCAAATTGCTGGACACAGAGCTTTAGTATTTGCTCCATTGATGAAACTTTCTAATGAGGCACCTCTGGAAACATTTCTTTCTTTCTGAACCGCAGCTAAGTGTCTATCACGATTATTGCAGCCAATGACTGCATCTCATCTGTATCTGATATTTCTACTCTTACTCCCTCGTCTCTGCTTCCACATTTGGCAGGTAATTCTCCCGTTTCTTCCACCATCAGAGATTCTATTGCTGCGCGCATCTTTCTGTCTCCTCGCCATTCATAATTTCACACGGATTGCTCCCTTTACGATTCCGATCACACCAATAACCCTCCTTCACATGCTACTTCCCCGTGCAGCCACAATTGATGCAACACTTGACTTTTCACCTCTTCTCTTTCCGCAATCCACTTCATCAACTGGTACTTCACCCAGACATTCTTACCAGGTGAAGCAGTGAGTCTCCTAAACTTAATCCAATCTGGTGCACTGCATTTAATGTTCTAAATGTGGTCTCCTCAACAATGGAGCAATTATGTGTGGATTGGCTGATCGCTTGATGAAACACTCACATTCAGTCCACGGCAAACCTGATGCCTGCCTCTTCAATTTACCAGATCATTTCCAGAGTGATCTATCAACCTGTGGCTGCCTGGAATCTCATAGTGAGAGCCCAATGCAAGCTTGAGGAATGGTGCATGTTGCCGCTTTCTGGTCTCAATATTTAATTTGACAAGTTCAGTTAACTTAATCTCTTGATTAATTGTCTATCTATGATACTGGCTCGGCTTCGTTGTTTTTCTCTCCCTCTGGGAGAGGAGGATATGGCCATTCTGACCTGCCAGGAATGTCCTCCTGCTCTGAATTTTGCATTTATTTTATGTATGTCCTTTTCTCTATGGCCCTTTTTATGGTGAAACCCTGCATTATAGCCGGCTCAGTTAAAAAAAAGGCTAATTTACCCTTTATGGTGACCACCTATAAGGCGGATCCTGCAGTCCCTTTACGCACAGCTGAGTTGGGAGCTGGCTTCCAGACATGAAGGAGGCGGGGTGAATGGTGCAGTAGCACCACCCACCACCATGATGTCAAACATACAAAATCAGAATTGAAAGTGGCCCTTGCAAAGCACTGAAATTGTGCCCCGCCCCCCCCCCCCCCCCCCCACCCCTGTTAAAACTTACTTATTTCCAGGGGTGCACTACTGCTGGAGCTCACAGGAGCACCGCTCCGGCACCTCACCAGGCTGGTTTGGCAACTCATGCAGGCTGCAGCTTAATGAGGGAGCATGACTGTCTTTGTTACCCATAATCCCCTATGCAGCTGGATCTGCTCTTTCAGTGCCAGTGCCAGCACCAGCACCAAGGATATGCAGACTGGTTCCAGCTGTGTGGGGAATTATGGGTAACTAAGACAGCCATTAATCCTGCTTTTTTTTCTTTGGCTTGGCTTCGCGGACGAAGATTTATGGAGGGGGTAAAAAGTCCACGTCAGCTGCAGGCTCGTTTGTGGCTGACAAGTCCGATGCGGGACAGGCAGACACGATTGCAGCGGTTGCAAGGGAAAATTGGTTGGTTGGGGTTGGGTGTTGGGTTTTTCCTCCTTTGCCTTTTGTCAGTGAGGTGGGCTCTGCGGTCTTCTTCAAAGGAGGTTGCTGCCCGCCAAACTGTGAGGCGCCAATATGCACGGTTTGAGGCGTTATCAGCCCACTGGCGGTGGTCAATGTGGCAGGCACCAAGAGATCCTGCACCTCACTGACAAAAGGCAAAGGAGGAAAAACCCAACACCCAACCCCAACCAACCAATTTTCCCCTGCAACCACTGCAACCGTGTCTGCCTGTCCCGCATCGGACGTGTCAGCCACAAACGAGCCTGCAGTTGACGTGGACATTTACCCCCTCCTTAAATCTTTGTCCGCGAAGCCAAGCCAAAGAAAGAAAGCAAAAATAAAACCTGAGGCTCCTTCTTCCAGGTCTTCTATCCGGAACTGCCCCTCTGGCATGCTGAGCCCAGCTCTTCACTGCCTCTTTTGTCTATCAGACTCCCTGACTCTGCTTCTCCATGTCCACTTCTCAAGCAGCCCGAGATTTACCCTGCCAGGATCCGCCGTGCCCTTGTATACTTCCTTCTGGCCTGGCTTGGCTGCCATTGGGCTGCTTCCCATCATCTGGCCCCTCTGCACCACCTCGGCTGCCAGGGAGCTTCCTATCACTCAGTCCCTCTGCACCAGCTTGGTTGCCAGGACGTTTCCCATTACTCGGTCTGTCAGCCCTGGAGGGCTTCCCATCACCTGCTCCTCCTTCAGGCCTGGTTCTTGCTGCTGCTGGGTTAGGCCACTCTCTGGCCTGCCCTCGCTTTCTCTCCCTCCAGCACCACCTTCCCCTCGGTGCTGGCTCACTTCTCTCCTCCTTCCTTCCAGGCTGAGGAGCTCAATTCTTGGGACCCTTCGCTCTCTGGCACCATTGTCTTGGCGGGTTCCAACTCTCCTTGTCCCGGTTGGGCCTCCTCATGGAACAGGCCCTACTCCCTCCACTCCCCCTCACCTTGCACATTCATTCCCGCATTTTCCAGCTCCTCACTGCCCCCCTGCTCCTCAGTCTCGGTGGCCTTGGTGAAGGAAGGGGGAATGGGAAGAGAATATTTCCGGGTGGAAGGAGGGAGCTGGAGGCATACCCCTGGGGGAAGAACAACTGAAAACAGAATCATCCAAAAATAATGCTGGAAGCTTTAACAACAACATTCTATTAAATTAAGTGACAAATTGTTCAGAAGTAAATGATTCTGAATATGAGGAAAAACAGATCAACTCTCCAGCATGCCATTTATTCTTAGATAACAGCATTTTTATCACAATTAGCACATCCTTTAAGTTTTTTACTTGAAATTAATATTCATTTCACTTTCGTAATCGATCTGATTTTCTGCTGTTTGTGGTATTTAATGTGCTTTTATGCATCTTATTAAAACTGGAACTAAGGATGAGCTTTGTAGTGGGACACACACGGAATGGCCCTCGATGCTCCATAACCAGCAGTACGCCAGGCTGCGGCACCCTGAGGCATCCCCAGCACCAATTACCATGAAAACCCTGGGTGGTGGCTCTGGGGTCGCAGGCTGACCGTGTAATTGCGATGTAATCCGCCCTCCCCTTTGTAGCCACTTTCAGTGGCATCCATTTTATGGAGAAGGCGGAGCTCCAGACTGATTGGAGTTCTCTTGCTGAATCCACCCTTGGAGCTTTTATGAAGTTAAGTGAAGCAATGAGAATATCCTCCTTTACATTCGCTTTTTTCCCCTGCTATAAAAAGGCCTTATGTTCTCACTCTCCAATTGCTCCCATTCACTCAACCTTGATGACATGATTACCCATGTTTTACCCTATCAGTCACAACCACCTCCCCCACCCTAATGGCAGCTTTAAAAGCTCCATTTGTCACCTGTTCAGTTCTAACAAAGTGTCTTCAACCTGAAACATTGACTATGTGGCCTGACCTGAATACTTTCAGCATTTTCTGTTTCAGTTTTAGACTTGCTCAGGGTGTTATATCATTAAAAATCCTGTCATTAAACCCTCTCTGATCAAACACTGATGTTTTCACTGTAACCTTCCACTCCAATTATAATCAGAGACTAGGTATTGAGATCATAAGCTACAGAAGCAGAAGAAAGCTGTATGTCCCATCGAGACTTCTCTACCATTGCTTCATGATTCATTTTTCTACTCAGACCCATTCCCCTCCCTTCCTCCATAACCTTTCTTTTCCTTTTCAATATTTTTAATAACATTGACATTTCAAATCCAAAAATACAGAGTACATACAGATATATGCTGAAAGTCAAAAAGATACATTACCATATCATTTCATCCAAGGTACCCTATGTTTTAATCAAACAGATTATATTGCATTAATACTTTATTATAAAAAATGAAAATTTAAACCACTATGAAGAAAGAAGATGATTGGCCAAAAAAAAGAGGCTGAATTCTTAATCAGTGATAAATTACTTCTTTAGTCAACATTTTTACCTTCATAACAAATCAAAGATTATCAAAGTAATTCAAAAAGGGTTTCCACAATGTTTGAAAATTTACATTCAAATCGGAAATTGAGCATCTAACTTTCTCTAAATTTAAACATAACATGACGTCACATAGCCATTGAGCATGAGTAGGTGGGGTAACGTCTCACCATCTGAGCAACATCGCCTGCCTAGCCATAAGAGAAATAAAAGCTAATACATGCAGAGACCATTAAAGTTATGCCACTCTCTCCAACAATACAAATACCAAATAAAGCAGTTAAGGGATTAGGTTTAAAATTAATTTTAAAATGTGCAGAGAATGTTTGAAATACTTTGTTCCAATATTTCTCAAGACTCTGGCATGTCCAGGACATATTAATTAATGAAGCATCTCCATTGTTGCATTTATCACACCGAGGAGATAGATCCTTTGATGTATCCTGATTACTCATAACCTTTGACATCCTAACTATTTAGATACATATCAATCTCTGCCTTAAACACACTCAACGACTTGGCCTCCAAATTGGTAGCAAATTCCACAGGATCATCATTCTCAGGCTAAATAAATTCCTCAGCATCTCTGTTTTAAATGAGAACCCTTCAATCTGAAGTTGTGCCCACTTGTCCAAGACTACCCTACCATAGGAAGGAACTCTACAACATCTACTCTATCCAGGCCTTTCAACATCTGCATTCATTCCGAGCTTCCCCCACCCCCAACAACCCCATTCATCTGAACTCCAAGGAGTACAGACAAGAGTGAAAATCATAATTTATTGTCATGAACATGTCACAAAATTCATTGTTTTTCCAGAAACATTACAGGCGCAAATATCACTAAAAATCGCAATAAAAAAATAAATAAATTAGTGCAAAAAGAAGAGAAAGTAAGGTAGTGTCTGTGGTTCCTTGTCCGTTCAGAAATATGATGGCGGAGGTGAAGAGGCTGCTTTTATACCATTGGGTTTTCATCTTCAGGCTCCTGTATCTCCTTCATGATGGTAGCAGATGGAAAAGGGCATGGCTTGGTTGATGAGGGTCATTGAGGATAGAGGCTGCTTCCTTAAGATACTGCCTCTCGTAGATGCCCTCCATGGAGTGACTAATATCCATAATAGTGAATAGTGCTGGCTGAGTACACTACTCTCTGTAGCCTGTGCAATGGCTCCTCCATACCAGACAATGATGCAACCAGTCAGAATGCTCTCCATGGTACACTTGTAGAAGTTTGCAGCAGACTTTGGTGACAATCCAAATCCTCCCAAACTCCTCATGAAGTATAGCCACTAATGAGCCTTCTTCATTATTGCATCAACATGGAGGCCCCAGGACAGATTTTCAGAGATGTTGACACCCAGGAATTTGAAGTTCTTAACCTTTTCCATTATCGAACTCTCAGTGAAGACTACTCTGTGTTCTCTTGGATGCCACCCCTCCCCCCTGAAGTTGGCAATCTCTTCCTTAGTTTTCTTAATGTTGAGTGCAAGGTTGTTGCTGTGACACCACTCAACCAGCTGATCTATCTCCTGTACGCTTCTTGATTGGCATCTGTGATTCTGCTGACATCTGTGGTGTTATCAGCAAATTTGTAGATGGTTTTTGAATTGTGCCTAACCACACAGTCATAGATGTAGAGAGAGTAGAGCAGTGGGCTAAGTATGCATCCTTGAGGCGAACCTGTGCTGATTGTCAGTGAGATAATTGTTTCTGATTTGTACAGACTGTGATCTTCCAATGAGGAATTCAAGAATCTAATTGCAGAGTGGGATGCAGGCACCAAGGTTTTGGAGCTTGTTGACCGTACTGAGGCAGTTCTTCTTGATGCCCTTTTGAAGCAGGTGGGATCTTTCGACTGCAGCAATGAGAGAATGAAAATGTCTGTGAACACTCCAACTAGTTGATTGGCACAGATTTTTGGCATCATTCCAGTTAGGGCATCAGGGCCTGATGCCTTGTGAGAGTTCACCCTCATGAAAGATGTTCTGACATTGGCCTCAGAGATAGATATTACGGGATCGTAAGTTCTCCTTTTCAAAGTGAGCATAAAAGGTGTTCAGCTCATTGGGTAGTGAAGCATCACAACCATTTATGGTGTTTGGCCTCGCTTTGTAGGATGTAATGGTTTGAAATCTCTGCCATAGCTGATGTATCTGACTCTGTCTCTCGTTTCCCTTGGAATTGCCTCTTTGTTGTCTGAGATTACCTTCCATAGGTCGTATCTGAACGCTGTAGAGATCCGGATTAATGGTCTTAGACACCATTGACCACACTCTCAGCAGGTTGCGAATATTTTGATTTATCCATGGCTTCTGGTTGGGGTACTTACAGAATGTGTACATGGGCACATGTCTTAATGATGTCCATGACATTCATGGCATATAGATTCAAGTTTAAATTCTTTGAAGTTCTTGAATATGCTCCTGTCCACTTATTTAAAACTCCTCTGCAGGTACTCCTCTGCCTCCCTCAATCATACTTTTACCATCTTCTCCATTGGTACTGTAGTCCTCAGCCTCTTCTTATACACTGGGAATAGAGGTACAGCCTGGTGATCAGACCTGCTGAAGTGTGGTTGTGGAATTGCTCGATGAGTGTATGCCGATAGCTGTTCTTCATAGTGGTGTAGCAGTGGTCAAATATGTTGGCTCCTCTGGTAACCTTCTTCAGGTTGATCTGGTTGAAGGCCCCTAGAATGATTGGGAAGGCATCAGGGTGTGCTGACTCATAGCTGCTGATCACAATACTCAGCCCCTCCAGTGTTAGCCTGATGTTAACCTGGGGCAGAATGTATACAGAGACCACTGCTATGGTGGTGAACTGCTTCAGCAAATAGAATGGACAACAGTTGATCGCTACATGTTCCAGGTTAGGGGAGCAGGAATGGGTCATCAAACATTCCTCATTTGCTAATTCCTTAATTCCAGGAATCATTCTTGTGCATCTTCTCTGAACCTTCTGCAATAACAGCACATCCTTTCTTAAATAAGGAGCCCAAAACTATACCCTGTACTCCTGTACTCCAAATGAGGCCTCACCAGCGCCTAATAAATCATCAACAGTACCATCTCTTCTCTGATATTTTATTCCTTGAGATACGAATGCCAACATTGCATTCCCCTTCTTCACCACCCACTCAGGCTGGAGGAGCTCAACCTTGAGACTATTCTGCATGAGGGCTCCAAAGTCCCTTTGCATCTCTGAATTTTATATTATCTCCCCATCCAAATAATAGTCTGCCTTTTTATTCCTTCCACCAAAGTGCATGACTGCCCACTTTCCAACATTGTATTTAATTGTCTACTCTTTGCCCATTCTCCTAATCTAAGTCTCTCTGAGCCTCTGTGCTTCCACCTCACTACCTGCCCCTCCACCTATCCTTGTTTCATCCGCCAACTTTACCACAAAGCCAGTTATTCCACAATCCATATCATTTACGTACAACATAAAAAGAAGTAGCCCCTGAGGTCCACTATTGGTAACCGACTGGTAGCCAACTAGAATAGGATCCCTATATTCACACTCTCTGTTTCCTGCCAATCAGCCAATGCTCTACCCATGTTAGTACCTGTCCTGTAATTCCATGGGATCTCATTTTGTGACAAGAACAGGGATGTAATGTTGAAGCTTTATAAGGCACTGGTGAGGTCTCATGGAGTATGGAATAAATTTTTGGCCTGCTTATTTAAGACTGGGTGTGCTGGCATTGGAGAGTGTTCAGAGAAGATTTACAAGAATGATTCCTTGAATCATATGGGAACATTTGACGGCTATTAGGCCGTACTCCACAGAGTTCAGAAGAATGAGCGAGGACCTCATAGAAGAATTTCAAATGTTGAAAGGCCTGGGCAGAGGAGATTTGGCAAAGATATTTCCTGTGGTAGCAGAGTCAATTACAAGAGGTTACAACATCATGATTAAAGGGCGCCCTTTTAAAACAGAGATGTGGCAGAACCTCTGGAATTGGTGGAGGCCAGATCAATGGGTGTATTTAAGGCAGAGTATTTAAGGTATCTGAATAGTCAGGGTATCAAAGGTTATGAGGTGAAGCCAGGGGAGTGGGGTTGAGTGGGAGAATGGATCAGCTGATAATAGCAGAGCAGACTCAATGGGTTGAATGGACTACTTCTGCTTATATATATCTTATGGTCTAAGAAAGAAATGCATACAGACAGTACTAAATAGAGGAAAAAAATGTTTTCGGTAATAAATAATGTGCAAAGAGTCCTTAAATGAGCCTCTTATTCATAACAAAACAAATTACTCTACACTTCTTCTGTGTTAAATTTCACTTCCCATGTGTCTGATCATTTTACAGTCCATTTATGTTCTCCTGAAGTCAATCACTATCCACCTGACCACTTACTACAACCATATTATGTAGGAACTCTGAAATTATGTCCTCTATACCTCAGCCTAGCTCATAAATACATGTCAAAAAAACAGTCATCCAAATACTGATCCCTGGGGAACACAATGATATAATTCTGCTGCCTACAAAACTGATGATAAAAAGAATATTATAAAAACAGAATATTTTCAAAATAATCATAACATAATGGCCCCAAAATACTGCAATACGTAAATGTGCTGGAGAAACACAGCAGGTCACACAGCATCCATAGCAAGTAAAGTGTAATCAACGTTCAGCCCTGAGCCCTTCAACATGTTTCCAGATTAGGTCACAAGTAGAGTTTCTCCAGCACATTTGTGGATTTCACTTGACTTCAGTATCTGCAGATATTCTTGTTTAGCTACAAAATACTGTTTCAGTATACTCAGTGTTCATTGCAAAAATGGATAGTTTTCAAACTGGAATAGTGAGCATCTGGAAGATGGCTTGGTTCCAATTTAAAGCAACTGGGTAAATGTAAAGTTAAATAAGAAATTTTGCTGAAGCTGTGATTGAAGTGTAATACACATAATTGTGGAGACACTCAGCAGGTCAAGCAGCACTCTTTATGTAGTAAAGTTACATCATGAATATTTTGGCCCTTCACCCTTCATCAAAAAGCTGTTAGGTGCTTGAATAAAACAATGGGGTGGGGTGAGGGGCCGGGGAGAACCACAGGGACGCAGCATAGATAAGATGATAAAATGGAGGAATTACAGGGGACAGGGTGTGAGGAGATATCATAATCCAGGTGCCTTGCCGTTTGACATGAGCGATCATGTCTCTCCATCTGTCACAATCTCTGACCCTCCGAAGTTAAGTTGTTGCCTCCCCTGTTCTCCTTCGGTGAAGGCTCCATCTTTGAGCTGAGAAAATATTAAGTTAATGATTATTCAAGGGAAAAATACCGAAGTGCTTTCCCGTTGCCTTCTTCAGTTGCAGTGTCAATACTGGACAGGTAACCTTGGCCATCAATAAGCAGATTCAACTGCCCAATGTTTTTACTTTTACAACCATGAATTCAAATTTGTAGAATCTGCTTGTAAAACCATCCACCATCTGCAATCCAAGGCTTTACTTGACCCTGCTGATTGGGAGGCTAGACAGGACACCTTGCCCAAGGGTGACCTGTAGGCTATAGGACAGAAGAAGTTCCTTACACTTCCTTTTGGACAGCTCCAACACCAAGAGGTATAGTCGAGGTAAGTATGGGAGTTGGTGAGTTCGTAGAAAATGTCTAAAGAAAGTTTCATGCTTCAAGAAAGAAAAGAATGGACTCAGTAGAATTTCTGGTGTATTTTTGTTGAATGACAACATTGTCTGACTGGCTTAATGCAACCTAGATTGTATACCTAAAATGGATGAGGGGGGGGTGGGGGGTGGCTTGGGAGGAGGGAGGGTGGGGGGAGAAAAAGTCACTGTATATGTGTGAAAAAGAAATAGTGTATATCATGGCTAATGTGATTTATGGTGTGAAAAATAAAAATTTTTTAAAAAAAGTTCCTTCTATTGTAAAGTAAGAATACATAGAATTATAATATACCTGTTATACTTCAATTTTTTTCTGCCATAAGGCAAAGAGTTGCTATGAGCATTGACTGGCATTGATAACAATAAGGCAAGCAAAAGAGAGCCCCTTCAGAAACACTGAGTGTCCGTGGACTTGTCGCAAGTGCTTTCACAGCATTTGCAGCCACATAGACACCTGTTCAAACCATTGGCAACCTGAGCTCCAGATCCAAAACTTCAATGCAATCACAGGAAGCTTTCAGCACCCAAGGCCCTTTAGGAGCACTTCTAGCCCTCAGCTCTCTCTCAAATCTGGTTCTGATACCTAGTCCCTGAACCAGTCTCCAGCATCCTGCAGACTACATGGCTCGTTCAACTGCATCACCAATACCCTGCAGCCTCTTTGTGTCCTTCAGCCGTTAAGCCCCTCTCTGGTTCAAACTGTGGTCACCTTCCCTGTAGTGTTATTGCCCAGGTTTCTCCTTCTTAATGGGGTTCTCCAGATTTCTGATGCCCTTCACCATTGCTCCCCCGCAGTCTGCAACCCTTCATAGTATGCTGCTCATCATAAGTGCTGCCATCTTGGGCACAGATACCATTGTTGTAGAATTTTTAAATAAAGACTGTTGGCTCCTCTAACAGGCCATTTAAGGCCTGCATGGACCCATCAGCAGCACGACCAGGCAGTATGACCCTACAGACCAGCTTTGCGTCTCTACTCCCCACTCCCTCAGGTCCACACCAATGACAGTATTGCCATTACAGCAGCTCCGGCAGTGCCACTGTATTTATTATGGAGACAAAAAGATCAAGAAAGGAGTGAGTTTTGCAAGAGATGGACCAAATGAATTTGAGTTCGGGATAAAAGTTAGCAGCAAAGAATATAAAGTTGACAAGCTCATGATTGGTGCATGAGGCAGCACCAATGTAGTTGTGAATGTTGCGGAGGAAGAGTTGATGAACCTTTCTTGTGTAGGCTTGGAGCATGGATTGCTACACATTTCCAACAAAATGGCAGGCATAGTTGGGACCTAGGCTAGTACCCATGGCAACACCTTTGTCTTGGAGAAAGTGGGATAACCCAGAGAAGAAATTATTGAAGGTGAGTACAAGTTTTGTCAGCCGGTAGAAGGTAGTGGTGGAGGAGGACAGGTTGGGAAAGCTTTCATATGATGAAATGAGGTGGTCCAGTCCAGGGAACTGGAAGTTGTTGGAGGGAATGTGAGGTAACATGGATATACATATGGAGGGACTCAACCAGGGGGAAAAAATGAAATTGAGGTAAAATGATACCAGTTCAATGGGGCAGGAACATACAGAAACAATGGGTCTACTGGAACAATTGAGTTTGTGAATCTTGGGTAAGAGGTATAACCAGGCAGTGCTGGGTTAGGAAACAATGAGGTTGGAGGCTGTAAGGAGGAGATGACCAGAACTAATGAGGTCAGAGATGATGCGTGAGATGGTGGCTTCATGTTTTTTTAGTGGGATCCTGTTGAAGGGGTAAGTGGGAAGAGATTTCTCAGACCTGTCAACTGACCTCAACAAGGTAGAGGTCAGTGTGCCAGACTGGAACTGCACCACCCTCGTTTGAGATGAGGATTGGTGTGAAGAGAGTGGAGGACACTGTGTTCTGAGGGAGTGAGAATGGAATAAATGAGGGGAGTGGTGAAGTTGAGATGGTTGATGCCTCAGCGGCAGTTGGAAGTATAAAGATCAAGAGCGGACAGAAGTCTAGGATGAGCTGTCCTCAAGAAGAAATAAGATTAAGGCAGGAAAAGGGGTCATCAGTAGGGTGGAGAACTCTGATGTAAGAATTGGGCACAGAGACGGAGACAATGGAAGAAGAGTTTGGCATCAAGGCATGTGCGGAACTTGTTGAGGTGTGAGCAAGAAGGGTAAATATTAAGTCACTTTAAGTAATGTTTCCAATATATAGATACTCAAACTGTGAAAAATGTGAAGCTTTTTGAATGTTTTAAAGAGGATATATTTGAAATGACTAAAAATTACTAAAAACATCGAATTTCATTACTTGTTCATGACAATAAATTTTGATTCTGATTCTGAAATGAAATGTTGATAAAAATGTAAATTTAATGCACATAATTTAAAAATTAAATAAAATTTGCCAATATATTTAAAATTGCTGTAATAAAATTAAAAATGCTGCACAAAACTAACAAAATATTCAAGGAAGGAATTCCCATTTGCTGCAGTCCATAATCCCCATTGAAATTAAAGTGATTGCAGATCCAGTGCCAGGCCTCTCCTCAGGCAGTTTGAAGGAACCGAATTCATGTCAAGCTCAAGTTCTGTTACCATGTGAAAAAGACTATAATTATTTACAATATCTTTGTTCATGAAATTTTTTAAAGCTCTATAAAGTTCCCTCCTTCACCCCCCCCCCCACCCCTCACCCTCGTGACTCCCCTCACCTCCTGCGCTTGAGGGAGAAAAATTCCAACTACTTGGCTCTCTTTGGAGCTGAGAAGTCTTTTTGGTGATAAAACTACTAAAAATCCAATCAACTATGGCCATATGTTACATTCTTTTGTTGAGCTGGGGAATTTGCTAACTCTAAATCTAATCACATCTACGTTGAAATTATATAAAACAGCCTATTCAGCAGCTTGGAAATTATTTTTGTGTTAATGGCTATGAAAGCAGGCCAGAGAATTGAACTTGAGAAACATGATTTTCGAGAAACAAAGCATGCTCGTGTTGGCTGAATGAGTCATGCATATTCACTTGAATTGTATTGTTTTAATTCATAGCTATAACCTCATATCTAATGTTGATGTATGGATAAGTAGCTGTCACAGCAACATATTTGATTACTGTGGGGAAATTCTTCCAAAACCCATCACTCACTTTAGCCTATATTGTCCTTCAAGGAAGGTTATATTTTTAGGGGTTTTTTTGCCTTTACATTGGGTATGTTTAAAATGAAATTTATTTGTGTTCTTAATCAAGATCAGAAGCATCCAAAGATATTGAGATGCTCCAGGATGTACAATATTTGAGAGATTTGATTATTATAATTAGAGGACATCATTCACTTCATTTATGGCTGCAGATAATGAACTCTCACAATTATACTTAATCAGCAGAAAATATGAAAGGAAATATTAGAGGATCTAGAAACGTATGAGTTTTGATTCTGTCACCTGAATGGAAAGTTAGTAAAAATACAGTAAATGATTTACTTCTTGCTTGCAAAGTCCTTCAGGAAGTGCTTGCTAATTCTAAAGTACTTAACCATTTTGCTTCTCAGATGCATTTGCAGTTGCTTTATTATCTCTTTCACAAGCTGTAAGTGATCATAAAATGATAGTGTACCAAACTCCTAATGGTAAAAATTTTGTCTTGGGAAATCTGGCTCAAATTGTGCCGGTTTTCTTTTTTTATTTTTTTTTAAATTTTCACACTATGAACCATACTGACCAAAATACACACAAACATTTCCCTCTTGAATGTACACAGTGTCATTTACTCCCCTTTCCCCCCTCCCTTCCCTCCCTCCTTCACCCCCCCTCCCCACCCACTCAACATTCAACATATATGATATATTAAACCCATTAAACAATGTCGTCAAACAATGAAAATAAACAAGAAATTTGTGTCATCTACTTTTACATATTGGGGCAGTTCATTTCGTCTTCTTCTCCTTCTGTCATTTTTGGTGATGTAGGACTTCTCTGTTGTGTTCCATGTACAGTTCCCAAATTTGTTCGAATACTGCGATATTATTTCTTAAATTAAATGTTATATTTTCCAATGGAATACATTTATTCATTTCTATGTACCATTGCTGTATTCTAAGGCTATCTTCTGATTTCCAGGTTGACATAATACATTGTTTTGCTACAGCTAAGGCTATCATAATAAATCTTTTTTGTGCTCCATCCAAATTGAGTCCAAGTTCTTTACTTCTTATATTACTTAGAAGAAAGATCTCTGGATTTTTTGGTATGTTGCTTTTTGTGATTTTATTTAATACCTGATTTAGATCTTCCCAAAACTTTTCCACTTTCTCACATGCCCAAATTGCATGTACTGTTGTTCCCATTTCCTTCTTACAGTGAAAACATCTGTCTGATACAGTTGGGTCCCATTTATTTAACTTTTGGGACGTGGTGTATAGCCTGTGTAACCAATTATATTGTATCATGCGTAACCTCGTGTTTATTGTATTTCTCATAGTTCCGGAGCATAGCTTTTTCCACGTTTCATTCTTTATCTTTATGTTTAGATCTTGTTCCCATTTTTGTTTGGCTTTACAGCTTGTTTCCTCGTTCTCTTTCTCTTGCGGTTTGATGTACATGTTTGTTATAAATCTTTTAATTATCATTGTGTTTGTAATCACATTTTCAAAAGTGCTTCCTTCTGGTAACCTCAGCCCGCTTCCCAATTTGTCCTTCAAGTAGGTTTTCAGCTGGTGGTATGCAAACATTGTACCATGAGTTATAGTATATTTGTACTTCATTTGTTTGAAAAACATTTCCTGAAAAACAATTTTCTATTCTTTTGATCCCTTTTCCATTCTCTAAAGGAAAGGTTATCTATTGTGAAAGGGATTAGTTGATTTTGCATCAATATTAATTTTAGTAGTTGATAATTTGTTTTACACCTTTCTACGTGAATCTTCTTTTGTTGAGCAGATGGTGCAGTACTGGTGAATTCCTATTTTGCACCAGCTTTTCATCCCACTTATATAGTATATGTTCAGGTACCTTCTCCCCTATTTTATCTAGCTCTAATCTGGTCCAATCTGGTTTTTCCCTTGTTTGATAAAAATCTGATAGGTATGTTAATTGTGCTGCTCTATAAAAATTCTTAAAGTTTGGTAGCTGTAAGCCCCCTTGTTTGTACTATTCTATCCTCAGTTTCCCCCCTTTCCATAAGAATTTCCTTATTATTTTCTTTAGCTCCTTGAAGAATTTCTCTGTTAGGTGAATTGGTAATGATTGGAATAGGTATAGTATCCTTGGGAAGATATTCATTTTAATGCAATTTACCCTTCCTATCAGTGTCAGTGGTAAATCTTTCCAATGTTCTAAGTCGTTTTGTAATTTCTTCCTTAATAGCTGATAATTTAATTTGTATAGATGACCTAGATTATTATCTAGTTGAATACCTAGGTATCGGATTGCTTGTGTTTGCAATTTAAATGGTGATTCTTTCTTAAACATTGTGAAATTCGCATTATTCATTGGCATCACTTCACTTTTATTTGCGTTGATCTTGTACCCTGATACTTCTCCATATTCCTTCAATTTCTTATGTAATTCTTTTATTGATATTTCTGGTTCTGTTAAGTATATTATGACATCATCTACAAATAGACTGATTTTATATTCCTTCTCTTTTATTTTTATCCCTCTTATTTTATTTTCTGTTCTTATCAGTTCTACCAATGGTTCTATAGCTAACGCAAACAGTGAGGGAGATAGTGGACATCCCTGCCTAGTTTACCTGCTTAATTTAAATTGGTTTGATATATATCCATTTACTGTCACCTTCACCAATGGTCCCTTATATAATGCTTTAATCCAATTAATATATTTCTCTGGTAGGTTGAACTTCTGTAGTACTTGAATAAATAATTCCATTCTACTCTGTCAAAGGCTTTCTCTGCATCTAAGGCAACCGCCAGTGTTGGTGTTTTGTTTCCTTGTACTGCATGGATTAAGTTAATGAACTTACAGATATTGTCCATTGTTCGTCTTTTCTTAATAAATCCAGTTTTACTATTTTTGGTACACAGTCGGCCAATCTGTTTGCTCATAGTTTAGCTATTATCTTATATTCTGTTAAGTAGAGATATTAGTCTATATGATGCTGCTGTTAGTGGATCTTTCCCCGTCTTTGGTATTACTGTAATTATTGCTGTTTTGCATGAATCTGGTATGTTTTGTGTTTCTTCAATCTGGTTCATTACTTCCAGGAGAGGAGGAATTAATAAGTCTTTAAATGTTTTATAGAATTCTATTGGAAGTCCGTCCTCTCCCGGCATTTTATTGTTCGGTAGTTTTTAAAAAAATATATCCTGTATTTCCTCAATTTCAAATGATTTTATTAATTTATTTTCCTCCTCTTCTTGCAATTTTGCTAGTTCAATTTTAGCTAGAATCTCATCTATTTTGTCTTCTTTCCCTTCATTCTCAGTTCGATATAATTGCTTGTAGAATTCCTTGAAGTTTTTATTGATCTCCATTGCGTTAGATGCAATTTGTTTGTCCTTTTTCCTTGATGCCAATACCGTTCTTTTAGTTTGTTCTGTCTTAAGCTGCCAAGCAAGTATTTTGTGCATTATTTTCTCCTAGCTCATAATACTTCTGTTTTGTCTTCAACTTCTCCACCTTGTATGTTTGTAGTGTTTCATATTTCACTTTTTGGCCCACCAATTCTCTTCTTTTTGTTGTATCTTCCCTTGTTGTTAATTTTTTTTCTGTGCTTGCTATTTCCCTTTCCAGCTGTTCTATTTCCCGATTGTAGTCCTTCTTCATCTTAGTTACATAATTTATTATCTGCCCTCTGATGAACGCTTTCATTGCATCCCATAGTATAAATTTATTTTTCACTGATTCCATATTTATTTCAAAGTACATTTTAATTTGTCACTCAATGAATTCTCTAAAATCCTGTCTTTTAAGAAGCATAGAGTTTAATCTCCATCTATACGTGCTCGGTGGGATGTCCTCCAGCTCTATTGCTAATAACAGGGGTGAGTGATCCGATAACAATTTAGCTTTATATTCCATTTTTCTAACTCTCCCTTGGATGTGGGCTGACAACAGGAACAGGTCTATCCTTGAGTATGTTTTGTGTCTACCCGAATAATATGAGTATTCCTTCTCCTTTGGGTGTTGTCTCCTCCATATATCCAGAAGTTGCATTTCCTGCATCAATTTAATCATAAATTTGGTTACTTTGTTCTTTCTGCTAGTCTTTTGTCCAGTTTTGTCCCTCTTTGAGTCCAAATTAAGGATAAATTCCCCTCCTATCAGTATATTCCCCTGTGTATCTGCAATCTTCAAAAAGATATCTTGCATAAATTTTTGATCCTCTTCATTAGGTGCATATACATTGAGCAAATTCCAAAATTCTGAATATATCTAACTCTTTATCATTATAAACCTCCCTGCTGAATCTATTATTTCCTCCTCTATTTTGATTGGTACATTTTTATTGATTAATATAGCTACTCCTCTGGCTTTTGAATTATATGATGCTGCCGTTACGTGTCCTACCCAGTCTCTCCTTAATTTCTTGTGTTCCACTTCAGTTAGATGCGTTTCCTGCATGAATGCTATATCAATTTTTTCTTTCTTCAGTAAATTTAACAGCCTCTTCCTTTTGATTTGGTTATGTATTCCGTTAATATTTATAGTCATATAGTTCAACATGGCCATTTCATACTTTGTTTACCTCTCATTTCCGCTTCCTCATCACCACCTTTCCCCCATATCCATTTCCGTTTTCTTTTTTTGAATACACTGTAAGACAACACTTCTAAAACATAAAATATTTCCACTATTCCCAGATCTAAAATTCCCTTAACCCCACATGTCCCCCCCCCCCCCCACCTCTCTGAGTTGCCGCTTGTCCCTTGCCGGGCAACCACAACTCCCCTCTCCATTTGGATTGTGAACCTGTTCGGAAGCGTCAACTGATTTCACAGTGACTGTTATTCTCTCCCACCCAGCCCCCTCCAGAAAAGACTTTTATCTTCACATATAACAAAGCTCACTCTCTTAATTCCCCCCTTACTTCCTTTTTTCCCTTTATTCCCCTTCTTAGTTCTTACTTATACATTATTTTTCTTCTTTATATGAAGTTTGTCGTCATTCTTATTCTTGTTACATCTCTTCATCTCTCTGTCTGTTTTGCAGGCATTCTGCAAATTCTCGTGCTTTCTCCGGATCCAAGAACAGTCTACTTTGCTGCCCTGGGATAACTATTTTAAGCACCGCTGGATATCTTAACATAAATTTATAGCCTTTCTTCCATAGGATCGATTTTGCTGCGTTAAACTCCTTCCTCTTCAGGAGCTCAAAACTTATGTCTGGGTAGAAAATTTTTTTTTGACCTTTGTATTCCAGTGGCTTTTTGTCTTCTCTCATTTTTTTCATTGCCTTCTCCAATATATTTTCTCTTGTCGTATATCTCAGGAACTTTACTAGAATGGATCTTGGTTTTTGTTGTGGCTGTGGTTTTGGGGCTAATGTTCTGTGTGCCCTTTCTATTTCCATTCCTTCCTGTATTTCTGGCATTCCTAGGACTCTGGGGATCCATTCTTTTATAAATTCTTTCATATCTTTGCCTTCTTCATCTTCCTTAAGGCCCACTATCTTTATATTGTTTCTCCTATTATAGTTTTCCATTATATCCATCTTCTGAGCTAACAACTCCTGTATTTCTTTAACTTTTTTATCAGTTTCTTCCAATTTTCTTTTTAAGTCGTCCACTTCCATTTCTACGGCTGTTTCTCGTTCTTCCTCCTTGTCTAATCTTTTCCCTATTTCTGTCATGGGTCATCTCTAATCTACTCACTTTTTCTTCTGTACCTTTTATTCTTCTTTATATTTCATTAAATTCTCATGTCTGCCATTCTTTTACTGCTTTTTATCTATGTACAGTCCATTCCCTTTATCTTCTATTTCTCTGTGCAGAGCTTGATGTTCTCCTTCTTCTTCTTCTTCTTCTTCTTCTTCTTCTTCTGTGTCTGCTCTAGGGTTTGTGTCTTCTTCTTCTCTTCCTTGTATCTGTGTCTCTTCTGACTTTCTTGTTGGGCTGTTTGTCTCAGTTTGTTGGATTTTTTTTATGATGGTGTCTTGATGTTGGTCCTCTTCTTCTGGGCTGGTCATCTGTTGTCACTCTGATTTCCTTTTTTCATTCTCCTTCCTCCCATTCCTGTTATTTTCTGTTTCTTTCCACTGGGAGCCCTGCTGTTGGGTCTTTCTCAGCTGATCACCCCTCCCGTCGGTGTTGTCTTTGTCATGCGGATCGCGCATATGCGATTCCTCGTGCACTCTGTTAGGCTCTGTGAGCCATCTTTGTAGTCCTGCGTTCAGTGGGTCGTGACCCTGCAGGGTTTCCACTGACCTCAGGGAGTGGGCTCTTCTTTCCACGGCTGGTCCCTGCTTCTTCGTACAGGTAAGGTCATCACCTTTCTCTTCTGGCGTCTTTCCTTCTTCTTTTCTTCCCGTGGTTTTTCATTTTTCTTTCTTTGGTGCTATTTCCTCCACCTCTTTATATTTTATTTGTTGTGGTTTGTATGTCTGGGGCTTTGGTTTTTCTTTACTTTATTCCTTCTTTTCTGGAGAGGGGTGATATTCTCCTACTGGCCACTACTCCATCACGTGACTCCTCGAAATTGAGCTGGTTTTCTGAAGTAAAGTTGCAATCAGAGTCATTACTATATTTTAGCATTTTAAACTTTCCAACGTACAGCCTGATCAAGCGCTATCACGGAATATTAACATATACTTTTTGTAGCCCCATTCCCCTGCATTAAATAAAATCCAATATATATTTACAAATTATAATTCAGTGCATTATTATTAATGGAGTTGAAAATGAGTTTTCACAAATAGTTATCTCTAGCTCAATGGTTCTCAATTTTTTTCTTTCCACTCACATACCACTTTAAGTAATCCCTATGCCATCAGTACACTGTGATTAGTAAAGGATTTCTTAAGGTTGTATCTGAGTAGGAGGGGAAGGTTGAGAATCACTGCTCTCAACCCAATTGTTACTGAAATATTTTTCTTGAGAAAAATTGTCATTGGCCCATTTCCTTTGGAGTTATGAAACTGTCCACATAATGAGTCAATTAGGTAAGATTAAAACAGTGGTTTTCAAGCTTTTTCTTTCCACTCACATACCACCTTAACCAATCCCTTACTAATCACAGAGCACCGATGGCATAGAGAATACTTAAAGTGGTATGCGAGTGGAAATAAAACAGTTGAGAATCACTGCCTTAGCCTATCACCTATGAGTGTCTGAGGTTAACATAACTGAATATGGTTTAAACAATCTATGCAAGTTCATATGTTCATTTTTTTGGTGCATGGTAGTTTCTGAGCAAACTGATTTAAAAAAATATTTAAATATTGCTTCTTAGTGCTGTGATCAGGAGGATGAACTGTGCACTATGGGTGGAGTCAGCAAAGAATCAAAGAAAGTGAATCTACAGGAGATGTAATTAGTCTTTGAGCTTCCTTTGACTCTAATACCAGTACAGATGATTTCAAACAGAAATTCTACCTGCTTTGATCTCACCAAGTCCTCTTGATACCACTTGAAAATGGCACACTTTACATCCTAGCTCACATCAATTTTCTCCAATTATTCCACTCTCAATATGAACCTCTTCTATGTATACTTTTGTCAGTTGAATAACATCCATCGATGAGCTCATATGTCTATCTTCATATGAAAACTTTGACTAGAAGATTCTGTGTGCTGACAGTAGAAGACACTCCAATGGGATTTACCCATCGATGCACCAATAGGGGATGTGTTGAGCTGGCTCCATGATCTCAGAAATATCTCTGTGCTGGGGTAACAAAACTTCCTTATTTTTTCACTTCATTCCATTTGCAATGAACCCTAATTTAGCTTCCTAATTAAATTGCTTCTGTGTTCGAAATCATTGTGTTTTCATGTATGAATATTCCCAGATCTCTTTGCAGAGCTATATTCTGAACTCTCTCTCTCTCTCCCTCTCTCTCTCTCTCTCTCTTTCTCTCTCTCTCTCTCTCTCTCTCTCTCTCTCTCTCTCACTGAACAATATTCTATTTTTTCTATTCTTCGTAGCCAAGTGGTTAACCTCATGTTTCCCATATCCATATTTTTGCTAATTTATTTAACCCATCCTTTGTCCAAAATCCCTCCTTGTAATTTAGTTTCCCGTCTATTTTTGTATCACTGGGAAGTTTGTTCACAATATACTCTTGTCCTTTATCTAATATGGATTGTAAAATGTTGAGGAACCAGCTCTAATCTGGTGTCATTCAACAGTTTATAGGGCACTCAACTGAAAATGACCCTTTTATTCTGGCTTCCTGTCTTCTATTCACTATCCTTTTTCTGTGCTAATTATAATATTATGAGCCACCTTATCAAATGCCTCAAGAAATTTAAATACATTTTATTTTGTGGTGCTGGTTACATCTTCAAAGAAGAAAAAAAATTATTAAATATATATTCCTTTTTAGAGAATGGTTAACTCTCAGGCCTATGACCAGTGGTGTGCCACAGGGATCGGTACTGGATCCACTATTGTGTTATCTATATCAGACACCCAAATAAGAAGGTGAGGGAAAGTGAGGGAAGGAGAACTGGATAACAGATGATAGGTGGAAACAGGTAGGAAGGGGATAAAGTGAAAAGAGTTAGGTGCTGATGAGGGGTCAGAGGGCTGAAAGAGAGATCTTTGATAAGACAAGGAAGGTAAGGGGTGGGAAGCTGGAGGAAGGGAGTCAAAAGGATGAAATGAGGGAATGAATGAGACTGGTTGCTGAGGATAATGGAAATTGGAGGGCAATATTGATGCCATTTGGTTGGAGCAGGTCGAGATGGAATATAAAGTTGCTCCAATTCATGAGTCATCAATATTGTCCTCCAATTTGCTTGGTTTATCTTTCTCATCCCTATGACCCCTTCCTCCAGCTCCCCATCCCCTTCCCTTTCTTAAAGAACCATTTTCATAACCATCTGCTCTCTCCACCCCCAACCCCTCTGAACCCCTTCCCCCCTCATCTGTATCTACCTATCATTTGGTGACCGGTATCTTCTCCCTATCCCCACTACCTTCTTATTTAAGCATCTAATTGTTGGCCTTCCTGATGAAGAGCTCAGGTCCAAAATGTTGACTGCCTTTTATTGTGTGAACTGCTGAGTTTTTTCAGCACTTTTGTGGACTGCACTGCCCTCCAGCATTGGCAGATTTATTTTTCACCTGTAAATGTAGTTAGATGGTTAGTAGTTTGCAGATGACTGGACAGTAAAGAGGATTATTTATGATTACAACAAGATCTTGACAAACTTGGAAAGTGGGTCAAAGAATGGCAAATGGGATTTAACTTAAGACAAGTGGGAGTTGTTTCTCTTTGGTAGGTTAAATCAGGGAAGGATGTGCCTGGTGAAGGGAAGGGTATGAAAGAAATGATTGTGGAACAGAGAAATTTGGGAGAGAAAGTTCCATGAAAGTGGCAATGCATGAAGAAGGAATTTAGCATGCTTGTCTTCATTCAGGAGAATGCTATCAGAACTGAGGGACATGGTTAACGTAGCAGTTAGGGCAACACTATTGTGGTGCCAGCAGCTTGTTTTGAATCTGGTGCTGTCTGTAAGGAGTTTTCACATTCTCCCTGTGACCTGCTTGGGTTTTCTCTGGGTGCACCAGCTTCCTCACACCCTCTATAACATATGGGATCGGGAGGTTAATTGGGTGTAATTTGGCAGCAGGTGTTTCATGTGCTGCATCGTTAAATTTAAAAGTAAAATTAAAGCTGGTGAACTTGAATTATAACTATAGAGTGCAGGAGGCAGAAAAGGTACCTTATAGAGGTTTTTAAACCACAAGGGGCATAAAAAAGGTAAAATTCTCTTTGTCTTTTCCCAGGACAGAGGAGTCAAAAACCACAGGTCATAGATTTGTGAGAGAAGAAAGATTTATGAGGCACCATTTCTCACAAAGAGGAACAAACTGTCAGAGTAAGTAATAGAGATGGGAACAAGTGTAACATTTAAAAGACATTTAGACAATTATTTGGTTAGAAAGGGTTGGAGGGATATGGGGCGAATAAAGGTAAATGGGATGAGGTTGGTTGGCATAGACAAGCCTGGCCTGGTTCCTTGCTGTGGAGCTCTATGCCTCTATGGCTTTCCCTGGTTGTATTCTTATCTTGCGACTACTTCCTTAATAATGGCTTCCAGTATTTTCCAAAGGCCAGATGTCAGATTTACTGACCTGTGGATCCCTATTTTTAGCTTCCCCTTTTCTTGGATAGAGATAATACATTTGCAATTATCTTATTTGCTGCATTTGTTCCAAATATAGTTTTTTTTTTAATATGCAGCAGATCAAAGAAACTAATTGACCTATATTCCCATAACTTTGGCTGACTTAAGTTCCTCCAGTACTTTTGCCTCATGCTTTTCTGTTATTGAAAAACCTATAACATCTTCCATGGTGAAGGCAGCTACAAAATATTGGTTCAAAGACTCTGCTCTTTCCTTGTTTTCTATTATTAACAAACCATCTAATCCTCTGTAATCCATTGACCCCACACTGTTTATCTTTTGTGCCAAGCATTTCTTTGCTCTGACAATATTATTTTTTCATAAAGATCAGATTTTCCAAGACCTGAACAATGCTCTCTGTATTGTATTGAGAATTTTATAACAATTCAAACTGCAAAAAACGATATGTAATTTCTGCCGATTTGTTAGTAATGTTTGGTCACAGGAAACCTCTTCAACTGGATGGTTAACTGCGGAGCCTCTGAGAGTCACCATACAGTTTATCTCTTGTGTTTCTGCTAATCTAAAGGTGAATGTAGTTCCATGTTTTTTCTTAATTATTCATAGGGAATGGGCAGTTGTTGCCCTAAGATGATTTCTCCCGAACTGAGAAGGCATTTAAGTCAAGTACATTTGGTTTGGAGTCACATACACATGTAATGATAGGAGATTTCCTCCCCTGAGTGCAATTAATGAACCAGATGGGATTTTGAACAACAATTCTGGAATTTTGTGGTTATCATTACTGAGACTGGGAGATTCAATTATTTAAACACTTCTCTTGATCCATCAAAATTTTCCCTTGATTTTTTTTTTTCTTTTCAGTACTCTATCCAAGGACCTTTGTATAGGAAATCTATGCCATGATTCACATTGTAAAGACATTCCAGAGCACTTTACAGCTAATGAGTTGCATTTGGCATGCCTTGTCTCATGTTGCATTGGGGAATTCAGCCGCTGAACGGCACATCGTCTTTGTTCTTAGTGTTTCAGATCATTACAGCCACGCAGCAGATTCTGACAATGGTTCTGCAGTGGGCATTTGTACTTCCTCTGATTCCATATTTCATTTCTTTACCTGCCATTCCTTTGTTCCTTTTTATTTTTCTCCCCATTATAATTTAATCCCCCCATTATCTACCTTTCACCCACTTACTTGCCTCTCTGCAGGTAATCTATAGTGTTGAAATGTCATTGACTTTAAAATATTGGAGCTGTTATTGAGATCATAGCCCATTTTATCTTTGCTGAACATCATGCCTATCTGTACTAACTACACTTGCCTGCATTATTTCCATATCCATTTCTCATTCTAATATCTGTTCTGTGCATCATAACCATAGTTCCTGTTCCTTCTTCCGCCTTCTCCTCTGGCAGCTTGTTTCAGGCACCATTCTTTGTGTGATATATGTATCCATCAGACCCCCTTTAAGCCTCTTCCCTCTCACATCAAACCTATGCCCTCCAGTTTTAAACACCCAACCAAGGAAAACAGACTCTGTTATATCTTTGTTCATGTCAACTCTCAGTTGCCTTTTCTCCCCAGAAATCAGACCTTCATTATCCAATCTATCCTGACAACTCAAGCCCTCCAATCCTGGCAAAAAAAATTGCGAATCTTTTCCACCCAGTCTCTCGCAAAATCATATATTTTCAATAATATGATGACCAGCACTGGATATAATACTTCAATTGCAGTTTAATGTTTTGTACGAATGTGCTTACATCAGCAAAACCAAGGAGATGGACGCCAGAAAGAAGTCGGGGGATCATTACTCAGTCCTCATTGATGGCTCAATAGTGGAGAGGTTCAAGAACTTCAAATTTCTGGGGGTCAACATCTCCGAGGATCCATCTTGAAGCTTCTATGTTGATGCAATTACAAATAAGGCTCACCAGCGGTTGTACTTTGTGAGGTGTCTGAGGAGATTCAGTGTGTCACAAGACATGTAAACTTCTCCAGGTGTACTGTGGAGAGCACTCTGCCTAGTTGCATCACTGCCAGGTATGGAGGCGCCAACTCTCAGGACAATAACAAAATCCAGAGGATTGTTAACTCGGCCTGTGAAATCACAGGCACCAGATTTCACTCTATTGAGGTGGTGTCTTAGAAAAGCAACCTCTATCTTTAAAGTCCCCAACTGCCCAGGCCATGCTCTCTTCACTCTGCTACCATTGGGAAAATGGAACAGGAGCCTAAAGACGAGCACTTAGCGGCACAGGGACAGTTTCTTCCCCACTGCCATCAGATTCCTGAATAATCAATGAACCAATGACACTGCCTTACTTTTTATGCAATATGGTGCTGCCACAAAACACAGAATTTCATGACTAGCTCTTGACAATAAATTCTGGCTCTGATTCTCATTCTGATTCTGTAGCATGATAACCAAATTCTTCTATTTAGTTCCTTGGATGATGAAGGCAAGCATATTATTTTCCTTCCTCACCACACCCCTTTACCCATGTTTCCATTTTTAGGAAATCTCAATGTACTTCCTTCACTGTGTCCTGGCTTAACTTACAAAATGAACCACTTTGCACTCTCTCAGAGTTCAATTTCACCTGCCATTCCTTTGCCCACTTTTACAATTGATCAATATCCTATTATGATCTTCGCAAACCTTCTTCATAGTTCACTATTCCATCTGGTTGGTGTCACCTGCAAACTTACTAATCATGCCATTCACATTCTTATCCAAATCATTAATATCCATGTCAAAGAACAGTAGCTGCAGCACTGATCCTTGTGATACACTAGGCTTCTAATTTGACAGAAAAACCTCTACTTCCCACCATAAGGCCAATTTTGTATCCCAGCTGCTAGATCACCATATATTCTAACATTCCAGACAAGCCTTTCATGAAGGACCTTGCCAAAAGCCTAGTTGAAGTCCATGCAGTCAACATTTAAGACTCTGTACTCCTTAATCCACTCAGTTACCTCTTCAAAAAAGTTAATCACATTCATGAGAGATGATCTCCCACACCATGGTGCCTTTCTACATAACAGAGAGCCTGTCTTTTAGAATCCAACAGCTTTCCATCACCGATGTTGGTTTCACCAACCTGCAGTTCCCTGGCTTCTCTCTGCTGTCCTTCTTAAATAAAGGTATAACATCAGCCACCTTCAGTCTTCAGAGTCTTGGCCTGAGGCTAAGAAAGTTACAAAAATAATTGCAAGGGCCCCAGTAATATTCTAATCTGCTTCCCATGACATCTTAGGATACACCTGTTCATGCCCCAGGGATTTTGTTTCAGGACCCCATCCTTCATAATATTTGATATGTTCCAGAATATCATTATTTTCACTCCTAAACTCAATAGCTTCCATAAATATCCTTCTCTCCAGGAAATGCACATGACAAGTATTCATTTAAGACTGATTTATCCAATGGCTCCACACAGAGCTTATCATGGTAATGCTTAAAAGAATTTGCTCTCTCCCTAGTCATCTTTCCCTTTTAAGTTTAAGAGTAAGTTGGAGTCTGTAAGTTTACTTTAACCAAAATGATCTATGCGATCAAGTCAGGTCATACTATCCATTTAGGCTGCCATGCACTGGGGTGAGTTGCACCAGCAGCTGACCTTGGGTCAGTTAGTTACCTGCAGCTTGACAGGCCAGGCATGGGTCAGCAGTGAACTGAAACTCTCAGGAGGCTCAATCTCCACACAGAGTTTATTAACCACATCTGCACCTGCAAGTGCAAGCATTTTAGGAGGCCTGAGGTATTGCAGCACTCTGGTGATCTGCCAAATGCTGTCAAAGTCCCTCCATCATTCCCTGGTCCTGTGCAGGTTTACAAATGCTTTGAGTTGGTGTCTTGGTAGTTTGTTCTCAATGACTAACAATGATATGAATCACCCTCTCAAAGATGATAGTGTACTCAGATGCTTGGGCATCAGTTTCTGGCTGACCTCTCCCTGAAACTCAGATGATTGCCAAGAGATCAAGAAGTGAAAAGTTGAATGCTAAATCACTATAAGATTTGAAAGCAAACAACAGCAATCATAGAGTCATTGACTCCCACAGGTTGGAAACAGGCTCTTCGGCCAAATTTGTTCGTTTTGACCAAACTATCATATGTGTGCCAGGTGCCTAGATAGATTGAGAGGAAGCCATCAAATGAATTGGCAGGACTCCAGAGTGCAAAAGTGAGATGCACTCTGCACAACATGTAAGCCATACATGCAAAAGTCATTGCCTAAATTAATTCCTCCAGCAAAATATGCATAGTTGATCTGATATATTTTAAAAAATATAAAAAATAGGAATCATCAGGTGCATTGAGTCTGCTCCTCTGCTCATTAAGATCATGGCTGATCTGAATGTTCTCTACCTACCTGCTTTTTCCCCATAACCCTTAATTTCTCCACCAAGCAAAAATCTATCTGACTCTGCCTTAAATATACTTAGTGAGGCAGCCTAAACGCTTCCTTGGGCAGAGAATTCTACAGATTCAATACTCTCTGAGAAAAGCAGCTCATCCTCATCTTGGTCCAAAGTCTACTTCATGACTTTTGAAGTTATGATGACTAGTCTAATCTCACCTACCAATGGGTATAAATTTCTTGCCTCTGTCTTCCCTGTCCCTTTCATCATTTTATGTTTTCCTAAAATGCCTTCTCATTCTTTTGAATCCCAATGAGTATAGCCCCAAGCAACCCAATCCCTCCACATAAACTAATCACGTCATTTCCAGATTCAACCTGATAAATCTCCTATGTACCACCTCTCAAGCCAGTATATCCTTTATCAGAATGAGAATCAGGATTTATTGTCATGAACAAGTCATGAAATGCAGGGTTTTGCTGCAGTATCATAGAGCAAACCACTTTACCAGAAAAAACAACAATAGTAGTGAACAAAAAATAAGGCAGAGCCTTTTTGATTCATTGATTATTCAGGAATCTGATGGCAATGGGGAAGAAGCTGTCCCTGTGCAGCAGAGCATTCATCTTTAGACTCCTGTACCTCCTTCCCAATGGTAGCAGAGTGGAGAGAACATGGCCTGGGTAGTAGGGGTCTTTGTGGATAGAGGCTGCTTTTTTAAGACACCACCTCATGTAGATGTCCTTGATGGAGTGAAGTCTGGTGCCTGTGATATTGCAGGCTGAGATAACAACCCTCTGGAGTTTATTCTTGTCCTGAGAGTTGGTGCCTCCATACCAGGCAATGATGCAACCAGCCAGATGCTCTCCACGGTCCACCCATGGAAGTTTTTGAGATTCTTCAATGACATACCGAACTGCCTCAGACACCTCACAAAGTATAGCCATTGATGAGCCTTCTTCGTGATTGCACCAACATGGAAGCTCCAAGACAGATTCTCAGAGATGTTGACTCCCAGGAATTTGAAGTTTTTGACCCTCTCCACTACTGAGCCCTCAATGAGGACTTGTCGTGTTCCCTGACTTCACAATGCCACAAAACATTTAATTCTGTCTTGCAAATCATTAAAACATAAAATGAAATGTAGCAGAACCAGCAAGGATCCCTGAAGAACACTACGAGTCATGGCCCAGCCTTTGGAGCTTCCTAACCAGCACTGAAGGTGTTGAAGTCTGAGCTGTAGTCTATGAAGAGCAGCTGTATATATGAGTTGCTGTTTTTGAGGTAATCCAGAGCTGAGTGGAGAGCCAAAGATATTTCATCTGCTGTGGAGGAATTGAGATGATAGGTGAATTGCAGTTGGTCCAGAACTTTACTTAGGCACATGTTAATTCTGGCCATGAACAGCTTCTCAAAGTATTTCATCACAGTGCAACTCTTCTTGGGTACCAGGATGATTGATGCCCTTTTGAAGCAGGTAATCAAATAAGGAATACCGTATACTCTGCTCCGGGTACAGCCTCGCCAGTACTCTGTACTGTTGCAGTAGAACCTCCCTGCTGTTAAATTCATTCCCTCTGGCATTGAAGACCAACATCCTAATTTAGTGTCAGCAGCTAAGTTAGGGATCAACACCGACCCCTGCAGCATTATGATCACAACTGATGCCAAGTAGAGAAACACCCATTTATTTATCTTAACTCTCTGAAATCTAATGGAAAACTAATCCTCAATCCATGCTACTACATCATCTGATAAGCACCTCCATGCCAGGCAATGATGCAACCAGCCAGAATGCTCTTCATGGTTCACCTGTAGAAGTTTATGAGAGTTTTAGGTGACATACCAAATCTCCTCAAATAACTCACAAAGTATAGCCACTGGTGAGCCTTCTTTGTGATTGCATCAACATTGAGGCTGCAGGACAGATCCTTGGAGACCAAGGAATTTGAAGTTCTTGACCCTCTCCAATATTGAGCCCTGTAGAGCTACTGCTTCCCTGTACCTGAGTTCTGGGTTCAATCTGGTCAGTGTGGAGTTTGCAAACACATGGGTTCCTTTGGGTACTCCTGCTTTCTTCCACATTTCAAAGGTAGCTTTATTTGCCATGATAAATTGCTCCTAGTTAGTGGAAGAAATTGGGGATGGGAATTAATGGAATGTCAGACAAATTAGATTAATGTAGGGAGATTGAGGGTTGGCATTGACTAATTTGGCTGAAGGGACTTTATCATGGCTTCTCTCCATGACTATGATTTCATGACTGAGTGCAGAACTTATAGATACTCGCTCATCACTTTTCTGTCAGCTGCCATTTTACTCGAACCTTTCGGAATTCCAGCCAAGCGCCTCATCAGAACAAGAGGCAATCTCATTGCACAATGCCCATTGGGTTCACCAACTAGAGCACCACAATGCAATGCAACGAGCCTGACCTGAAGTTCTCAAATAGAGCATTTGGAAAAATGGGCAAGGTCGCCAGGAGAAATATTAATCAGTCTTTTCTCTGCAATATTCCTACCCTGAGACACAAGCATGACTTCTTCACCCACTTTTGTTCTTCTCTTCTCCTATGGTCCTGCATTGATAGCTTTCATAATTTACTACAATAATATATATTTTTAAAATTACATGGGAACTTCAGGATGGATCGTTACTGTTTTGTTATCATCCTGAGCTTATCACCACCAAAATTTGACACTGAAATTCATAATTGAAAGTCTTCCACCTACTAATTATGAGCTCAATTGACTTTTAATCACTCTGGTAATTAGCATTGCTGATTAGTGCTTTGGAGAAAAGACTAAAACACACAGTAAACATGCCATGTTTCAAATGTTGCCACCAAAATTGGATTTTGGCCATCTAATTGCATTTTTGTCTCACTGAATGTACTTAAGTCATTAGATGTTCTATTTAGCAAGTTATGCCACCACAGGAATAATTTATTTTCATTTAGGGATCCGGGAATCATATGTGGCTTATTTGGTGCCTCACAATCGGAAGTTGTGGGTTCAATTCATCTGGAGAGAGTGGAGGTCAGAAATCTCTGATAAAGCATTAGCATAGGACTGAGAGATTATTGCATCTTTGGAGATCATGTCTCTTGGTGAGACTTTGGTTGAATCCTGCCATCTTAATTACAGCTCTTAGATTAGCTATCATTATTTATCCTGCACTTAACTTGCGTGAAGCCAAAACCTTTCAATCATTTGCAGACTAAACATAGGAAAAGACTAAGCATATTGTGGGCAAAGATTGACCAAAACCCAGAATTTAGATGCTCATTTACAGTGACAAAGCAACCAAGCAGACTTGGTAGCTCCACACTTGAACATGAATTGGTCCTGATTCCTGAACTCTCTGATATAGAAACAGAGTAGATGCCACTGAAATGCTGATATTTCTGCTGCTGAGATCAGGCCCAATATATATCAAGGCTTTGTCTGTTTCCTCTCACATAGACTATAGAAGGGCAGAGGACCCTGGAGCATGACCAGTCCTTAATGCTCATCTGACATCATGAAAAATTTAATACATTTTTGTTGGAGGATAGATATTAATGGGAGTTTTCTGTTCAAAATTTTTCTTCCTAAGTTACAAATATGACTACATTTCAAAAGTAATTTGAGGTGTTTTGGCATGAGGAAAGGCACAAAGGATACCAAACAAATAGGAAAAACAAGGCAGAACCTGCAATGTCACGTCCAGTTACTGAAATGTCAACTAGATTTAGGTCACATGCCATACTTTTTACTTGCCTTTAAGCAATAATATATTGTAATGGATAAATATTGGGACGAAATTGGTAAAATTAGAGTAGGTTACATACATACACACATTTTAAAACAGATCTTATTTGAAATACTGAAGAATTCATATTCAGTAACATTGCAGGAACTATGGAGAATGTTATGTACATTTCACAAGTAGATGCTAATTGAAATAATGTCATGAAATGAATAACCATTGTTTTGAAGGGGACAAACTGGCTGTTTGCAAGAACCTACAGTGTGCTCACAAAAAGGTCACCCCTGGGTTTTGTTTATCTAAAACAGTGGTTCCCAACCTTTTGCTTTCTACTCATGTACCACTTTAAGTATTCCTTATGCTATAAGTATTCTGTGATTAGTAAGTGATTGCTTAAGGTGGTATGTGAGTGGAAAGAAAAAGTTTGAAAACCACTGTTTTAATCATTCCAAATTGATTCATTATGTGCACAGTTTCATAACTCCAAAGGAAATAGGCCAATGACAATTTTTCTCAAACAAAATATTTCAGTAACAATTGGGTCTAGAGCAGTGATTCTCAACCTTCCCTTCCTACTCACATACCACCTTAAGCAATCACTTACTAATCACAGAACACTTATGGCATAGGTACGTGAGTGGAAAGTAAAAGGATGGGAACCACTGATCGAAGACAACAGCTTGAACAAGAGCGGAGAACTCCTGTGGTTTCCTGCAGAAGGTGGGGATTTTTGCAAGTGAGAGAGTCACATGGGCTTTCTGGCAGTTGGCAGTTGGAAAGGTGGAGAGAGAGAGAGTGTGTGTGTGTGAGAGAGAGAGAGAGAGAGAGAGAGAGAGAGAGAGAGAGAGAGAGAGAGAGAGAGAGAGAGAGAGAGAACAAGTTCAAGAAGCTCTCTCAGCCAGTGTGCGTGACACTGAAAGCAGCTGGACAGTGCAAGCCTGGAAAAGCTGGTTGGAAATAGAAAGTTCCAGAGCAGTGGATGGCTGGAAGTGCTATCTGTTTGATGTTTCTCTTGGAATAAGTAGAACAGAAAGGAATGTTGTGATAGCCTGAAGGAAAGAGGTTACCGTCTGGAGAGCCCTGATGGGGCAAGTTTCATCATTGAGACATTGAGGTGACGCATGGTGGTACCTCAGTTGTGGAAATCCTGGAACAACAAATCTCTCTCTGCAAACCCTACTAGAACCTTCCTGAGTGGTAAACATTTACCTTTTAAGCACCAAAGCCTGGTGAACTTTATATATGTTAAATTCTGTGCACAATATAAGAATTGCCTGCAACCAATGAACTTGGAAGAATGAGAAGTGAGATTGAACTGTGAACCAAAGAACTTTTCTGAACTTACACACACATTATATACACATGCACTTAGAATTAGAAGGGAGTTAATTTGGGTTAGTTAAGTATAGAGATAAGTTAAAGTTTGATTCTATTTTCATGTTTAAAGTTGATTAAAAACAACTTTTGTTTTAAAATCTACTTTCCTTGGTAAATGTCAATTACTGCTGGGTTTTGGGGTCCTTTGGGCTCGTAACAATATGCACATCTGTGCATGCATATCTGTTGCTTTTCATTGATTAATTTGAGAATATTTATGAATTTGAATACAACATATTCAAATTTTCAATTTATTTTGGAATAGTAGTCTTCCCCTTAATACTGGATAATATTCCTAATTTTATGTTTATTTTAAAATATAAAGCAAGGGGCACACTTTTTTGTTTTACCTTTTCTGGTCTCTTTGTAGATTAATGTCAGTGGACTCTTAATCACCCTCTCAAACAGCTCAGCAATTCTTAAACTCATGTCAAAAAACAACATCCCATAACACTCAAGGATAAAATTGGTAACACTTCTGGGGATCATCTGGGGATCCAATATGGAATAAGTCTGATGGATGGCCATGTGCAAGTCAATTGACAACAAGGGCAAAGGCATACCCTACATGGCCCTCATCTTGATGACCACATTCATATATGGCTGCATTAGGCTCTACATGGAACCAAGATATGAGGGCACCAATTGTCACTGTGTGCTGAGGTTCTCCCTGTCGCAGGTGTTGTGAAGGATGGCTTGGCCCTGTTGCCATGGAAGCCCCCGGTCTGTTGGACATTGCCACTTTATCTATTTTTCATGGAATTTTTTTTTGCAAACAAACACTTTTGACCAAAAGGCAGTGGTGAGCATGGAGTGTCCATCAGTCACTAAGGAACACAACTCAATGGATATAGTGGAGTGGTTCCCTGAGAAGACTTTCCAGATCATCTAGCAGAAAGCCTCATCAGCAAAACTCACTTACAAGCTGGCAGTTAAATGAGCCACCCCAGCCGGATCCTTCCTTTACAACAAGAATATCACTCACAATGCACATTGACCTTGAGATGATTGTAATGGGGAGGAGACAGTCGCCCGCTGCTGACTGTGGATTGTGAGGAGAAGGATGCAAGGTCTTGCTACAGATTATTCTCAGCAGCAGCATCCAGTGGACACTCTGATTTATGGACTATTCCAAGGGATGCATGCAAGATAGACATCCAGAGCTACTGGAAGATCACCCACTTAGTGAAAGGTTTTCATTTTTCTCCAACACAGAGAGATGTTACTGAGGGAATACTCCCAACTGACACATTCCAGGCTTTAAGTGTACATGCTGAGGGTAATACTGAGACTTGGTGCAGCCAGCTCAAAGGCTTTGTGTGGTGAAGGGAAAGGTCAACAATCTAGGGTCCTACTGGGGCTGAGACCAGTGGGAAAGTCTCTTGGTCAACTGAAGGAGTAAGTATTAAGCTCAGGGGTCATAATACTAGCATTGATGCAATGCAGTAAAACAAACTAACACTCAGACCCACAGTAATGAAATGTATGTAAGAAATGTCACTCAGAATGTAAAAAGATTTTGCACTGTTTTCTTTTGAAATTTTTTATTGAAAATAATATTTATATTTGGAAACAAAACTTGTACTGGATTCATACAAGGAAAAATTGCTTCCAGCAAAGCCTACTTTGCAAGGTCCTCCCTGTGAACTTCAAGGGACTGGTCTTTACAATGCAAATGATGTCCTTCAAAAACAGAAAAGTGGCATTTTGATGTAATTGGATTCACAGAACCAACTTTTGATCCATCATGCCAGAATTCCTTGTAATAGCTGGCTATGTCTTGACCTGAGAGGATGGCATGGCATTTACAGATGGAAAGAGGCAAATTTAGGTGTGCTCAACATTGACTCCACTCCCCTTAAGATCCAATGGCAGCAAACATGAGCAGGAACTGTTTACAGTCTTGCTCCCTGAGTCCTCCACCAACCAATCAATCAGCATTCTTGCTTTCCAAGCTTGAGGAAGGATCTGGACTAGCTGGAAAAGTGGGTTGCAAAATGGCAGATAAAATTTAATCCAGACAAGTGTGGTGCTGCATTTTGCAAGGACAACCCAAGGTAATGATACAAGTTAAACAGTAGGACACTGAGGATATTAAATTTAAAATAAATTTAAATTTAGACATACAGCACAGTAACAGGCCATTTGGAACATGAGTCCTTGCTGCCCAATTTACACCCAATTCACTTACACCCCTGGTACATTTCAAATAATGGGAGGAAACCAAAGCCCTCAAGGAAAACCCACTCAGACACAGGGAGAACATACAAACTCTTTACAGACTGCACGGGATTCGAACTCTAGTCCCGAGCACTGGCGCTGTGAAGGCATTGCAGTAACTGCTATGCCAACTGTGCAGTAGAACAGAGAGATCTGGAAATACAGATACATAATTCCCTGAAAGTGAGTCACAGGTAGATAGGATCATAAAGAGAGCTTTTTGACACACTGGCCATCATACATCAAAAATTAAGTGTTGGAGTTGGGGTGCTATGGTAACATTTTATAAGATATTGGTGAGGCCAAATATGGAGCAGTTTTAGCCACATAACTACATGAAAAATCAATAAAATTGAAAGAGTGCAGAGAAGATTTACTAAGATATTATCGGGAATAGAGGAACTGATTTGTAGGGTAAGGTTAAACAGGTTAGGTCTTTATTCCCTAGAGTATAGAAGAATGAAGGGAGATTTGATAGAAGTCTTTAAAACTATGAGGGGAATAGTCAGAGTAAATGTAGGTAGGATTTTTTTTCCACTGAAGGTAGGTGAGATATAAATAGGAGGACATGGTTTAAGAGTGAAAGAGTAAAAGTTTAGGGGGAACATGAGAGGGAACTTCTTTACACAGAGAATGGTGGGGGTGTGGAACGATCTGCCAGCTGAGGTGGTAAATATGGATTCAAATTTTAACATTTACAAAAAATGTAGTTAGGCACATGGATTGGAGGAATATGGAGGGATATGTAATGGGTGCAGGTCAGTGGGACTCGACAGCATAATATTTCGGCACAGACTAAAGGGCTTAAGGTCTGTTTTCTGTGCTGAAATATTCAATGTTTTTATGGTAGAAAAGACCTGAAATGCACTTTAGAGGCCAATATCCTCGAGCAAAGGAGGCTTGGCAGTGCTATTTCCATGAAAGCTGTCCAAGGACAGATAACAGCCCAAGGGCATAGATCTCAGCTGAAGGATAGATATCTCAGCCCAAGGACATAGATCTCAGCCCAAGGACATCGAGTTAACACCCTTGCGAAAATATTTGTTGCAGTACTCCTATCTGCCCGTTACAGCATTGATAGGAGTGACCACTGAACAGTCCTTGGAGAAGTTCAACCTCATTTTCCCGCAACCATTACTTTTCCTCATACCGTGTTAAACTGGATCAGCTCAGAGTAGAGCCAGCAGCTGCAAACTGGGCATCCGTGAAGTAATGTGGACTACCATCATCATCAGTTACCTGCTGAAACACTATCCTCCATCTGCTCTGATGTCCCCCAGCTCAAATCCCGGTTCATCACTATTATAACCACACCAGGAGGCTGAGCTTCTTCACTGAGGAAAAGCACCAGCACCAAGCAAGCCAATCAGCCCAAGCTCCAATACTGTGCACAAGAGAAACATAAAGTAGCATGCAAAAGATGGAGAGAAGGAATCCCCAATCCAGTGAATCATTTTGAAGCTGTTATACCAGTAAGAGGGCCACACCAGTGGGAGTGGGCTTATACAAGATGGTGGCAGGAGGAGGATTCACCCAACTGATCTCAGCTGCAGGGCACTTTCCCAGTGCACTGCTCTTGGCTCATCCATCTTCATCAATAATGGCCTGGCTTCCATCGGGTGTGAGGGGAAGGGGGGATTTTGGCTAATTGAATAACATTGAATTATGTTATGCAAATGAATCAGCCCAAGCCAAAATGCAGCAAGATATTGATGGTATTTATTCATATGTTGACGAATGTACGGAAACATACATACCCCAGAAATGCCAGGCAATAACCGACAGAAGGTTAACCATTTATCTTTGACATTTAATGGTATTACACCCCTACAACACCCCCACCATCAATACCATAGGGAGTCATCATCAATTAAAAATCTATAAATGCCAAAAGAGAACAATTCGTATAATCTGAAATGTTTTCCTCTTTCCATGGATGCTGTTTAACCTGCTGAGGATGCCTACTGTTTTTTTGTTTTTATTTCAGACATCTGCAGGGTTTTTATTTTCAGCCATGTTATTACCGTTGCTGCCAGAGCGGATTAGACACTGCATGTTCTGTGTGGAATGATTTAGCTCTTGCATCCTCAAAGCTTAAAAGCCTTTGCACTGCCCTCACAAATCAGAAGAGTTCTGGAATGCTTGCTGTTCAATTTAAATAGATTTTAGAACACAGGTCAAACTCTTTTAATTCCTGATAAAGTAGCCTGCTCAATTTGTATTCTATCCAACATTTGAGAGGCTTCCTCAGCCCACCACTGGTGCACCTAACATTTGTGGGTAACATACATTTCTGTTACTCACTAAAGCATCTTTGGAAACCCTTCCTAGAAATACAACCTCTACTACCAACAGGACAAGGGCAGTCAGAACATGGCAGCCCCACCATCGCCACCTGCAAGTTCTCCTCCAAATCCCAGACTGTCCTGACATGGAAATACATTGAGATTCATTCACCATTCCTGAACCTATGTCCTGGAACACTCCAACTGACAGCATTGTGGCCTTTACCAGGAGGACAGCAGCTCTGCCAGTGTTCAGCTCACAGACACCATATCAAGGGCAATTAAGGATATGCAGTAAATGCTGGCCCTGCCAGTGACATCAGCTTCCCATGTACTATCAGGAAAATCTCATTGTATCCTTGATCAGGGAAATTTAATCCAATAAATCCTGACAAGAATAGTTTAAGACCCTGGCTGATGCAATTCATGGAGAAATACAACATGGAAATAGGCCCTTTGGAGCATGGAGTCCATGTTAACTGTCTGTCATCCATTTACACTCATCTTAAGTTCTCATGAGTTCCCTCCAGATTCTATTACACACATTGGCAGTAATTTACTGAGGCCAATGAACCTACCAAGCCCCAAGTCTTTAGGAAGTGGGAGGAAACTAGAGGAGACCTATTCAGTCATAGGGAGAATATGCAAACTCCATAGTGTCAGAATTCAACCTGGGTATCTGGCACTATGAGGCAGTGGCACTTAACAGGTGATATCACATCAAAAGGAAAGCAGACCTCTGATATTTATTGGGGCACAGCTTCAGAGCTGGGCTGGGGCTTGGGCTTATGGTCAGGACATAGACATATTTTTCTCCCTGTATGCCACAAGCTTTTAACTCCAAAAGGAAAGCACTCATTTTGAGGAAAGTCCCACCCAGAGACTGTCTTGCTTGACAGGATGTAGACAAGAGAGACTGTAATCTGGAGCCAAAAACGATCTGCCCAAAAGGTTGACCATTCTTTTTTTTTGCTATTGATGGTGCGTGACCTGCCGAGTTCCTCCAGTAGATTAATGTTTGACTGACAGGTTAACTGTCTGATTATAAAGACCAAATCCCAGGTTCCTGCTTGCTGGGGTCAGAGTTCACAGTGATGGTTCTGGTGGTATGTGGGGTAGGATGTTGTTCTTCATGGCAATGAATATGATATCTATTGTGATACTAGGACTCTAAAGGAGTTTTGCAAAAAAATTCTTGACAATATGTTAGAAAAAATATCAGTTTGTCTTAATAGACTTTTTTTTATTAGCATTGACATTTTTTTATCCTGTCAATCTAGAGGCAATGAATTGCAATAATCTGACACATTTAAAATACAAGTGATCTAGGGAAATTCTTAATGCTACAATTACAAAAGTATGACATTAAATTTAATTCAACAAAGCAAAAAAAAAATTGTGTTTTTCTGCACTGGGAGGGATATCACCAATATTAGTTTGGAAGCTGGGCTAAGTGCTTGCAGAGAAGGTGGACCTGAAGTAAAACTTTCTACTCTAAGTGCAGCATTTAAAATACATGCAGTCAGGGTGTATATGAAAAGACAAGTAACAGATTACAATAGGAATTGACTTCAAGGCTTTGCTGAAATTAATATTACATTGACCTGACATTTCTAGTTACAGCTATTGAGAAGAATATAGAATCATAGAATCATAGAACACTACAGCACAGAATACAGGCCATTCAGCCCTTCTAGTCTGTGCCAAAACATCATTCCGCTAGTCCCACTGACCTATACACATTTCATAATCCTCCAGTCCTCTCCCATCCATGTATCTATCCAATTTATTCTTAAAATTTATTTCCTTTTTAAAATATTTTTATTTCAATGCAAAATACCCTTTATGCATTGTCTTCTAATTAATAACATAAATCAAATCATATCATATACATATCACACGAAAATTGTAAATCAGAAATATAACCATAATTATTTACTTAACGTATCCCATTCAAAACATCAAATTCTATCATTATATTGAGTTAAAAGATAATCCATTCCTCATAATATAGCCAAAATTAATGATGAATAGAAAATAGATAAAAGATATAATTAAGTTCTTAAAACTTAAAAGTGAGCCCACATTTACCATGTTAGATGGCAGCTCGTTCCACACTCCCATCACTCTCTGAGTGAAGAAGTTCCCCCTAAACCTTTCCCCTTTCACCCTAAAGCCATGTCCTCCTGTATTTATCTCTCCTAATCTAAGTGGAAAGAGCCTTTTCTCTGTCTATACCTCTCAAAATTTTGTAAACTTCTATCAAATCTCCCCTCTTCCTTCTACGCTCCAAGGAATAATGTCACAATCTTTCCTTGTAACTCAACTCCTGAAGATCTGGCATCATCCGAGTAAATCTTCTCTGCATTCTTTCAATCATATTGATATCCTTCCTTCAGTTTGGTGATGAGAACTGCCCACAATACTCCAAATTTGGCCTCACTGATGTCTTATACAACCTTGCCATAACATCCCAAATCGTTATACTCAATACTTTGATTTATGAAGGCCAAGATGCCAAAAGCTTTCTTTATAGCCCTGTCTACCTGTGATGCCACTTTAGGGAATTATGTACCTGAATTCCCAGATCCCTTTGTTCCACCACACTCCTCAGTGCCCTACTATTTACTGTGTATGTCCTACCTTGGTTTGTCCTTCCAAAATGTAATTCCTCACACTTGTCTGTATTAAATTCCATCTGCCATTTTCTAGCCCAATTTTCCAATTGGTCCAGATCCCTTTGCAAGCTTTGACAGCCTTCCTCGCTGTCCTCAACACCTCCAATCTTAATGTCATCAGTAAACTTGTTGATCCAATTCACCATATTATCATCCAGAGCATTGATTTAGACAACAAACAATGGTCCCAGCAAAATTTACAAAATCTTATCAATAAATTTTTAACATTTAATAACAAATTAAGGAAAATTATGAGGCTATATCTGTAGAGTTCTTAAAGTGGCATTTCATCACAGACATTTTAAATTTAAATTCTAAGTTTGTAAATTTAGACATACAGCGCAGGACAGGTAATTTAGCCCATGAGTCCGTGCCAGCTAATTACACCTGATTGACCTACACCCCCAGTACACTTTTGAATGATGGGAGCAAACTGGAGACCCCGGGAAAAACCCACGCAGAAACTGGGAGAAGGTACAAACGCATGACAGACAGTGTGGAATTCGAACCCCAATTTTGATCGCTGGCACTGTGAAGATGTTGCATTTACCGCTATGTCAACTGTGCCACCAACTATATACTTTATTCAAATGATTGAACATTCAATGAAAGAAAGACCTTCATTTGTATAGCATTTGCCTTGTTATTTGCAGAATATTTCAGGATATTTCTACAGCTCGTGAATTAATTTTGAATTGTTTGGGTAACACAGCAGCTGTCCTATGCACTACAAGCTCCCAGAAACATCCAGCAGTTAAATGTGGATTTAAATATTGGTCTGAATAGCAGGAATACCATTTGTAATCAGTAACATCATGGAGTCCCTCTCATTTCTGCCTGAGAGAAAAAGATGAAATAATTTTATATTTCATCGTAAAAGCAGCAATAAAGATATTGGATAGATATGCACAGTGTAAAAGATTGTTCAAGTTATGGATCCATTGTGGACCATGTTGAAGCAAGGCAGGCCTTGATTTTGACATGACCTGAAAAGTGTTACACATTTTCAGGGTTAAGTGAAGGGCTCCTGACAGTCATTGCAGAGGATCATCAAATTGGGTGACAAGATCTTTGAGCACTCCCTTTCCTTTATTGATGACATTCACTGGAAGCATTGCTTAAATAGGGGGTCAAAGAATTATTGAAGACCCTACCATCCATTGCACAGTATCTTTGAAAGAGGCAGTGAAGTATTAAAATCAGGACCTGGATGTAGACAAGAGAGACTGTAATCTGAAATCAGGCTGGGAAATTGCTTCTTCCCACAGACTGCGCGATTGATGAACTGTATTCTGTAACCAAGTAAATTATTCCAACATATTTAAGCATATATATTTTATATTATATCTTTATGTACTGTATATATGTGATTATTTTGTGTTACATATTGTGTGTGTACAGTGGTCTGGAGAAACACTGTTTTGTCTGGTTGTATATGTACAGTCAAATGATAATAAACAAATTTGAACTTGACTGTTGTAGAATATCAGTATTCCTTGAATAAAACATGGTTCATAACCATCAGGATAATTGGAAGAGGTGATATTGGAAGCTAAAAGTGATGTAAAGGATTGAGTGTTGATTGTTTAAGAGTTTCAGACATATAGTAGGTGGAACAGCTTTGCTCCAAAATTCGGACTGAGATATCAAAGAGAAGTTGCCAGAGAGTGGCAAAATCAGTAGGGAAGATTGGGAATGTGTCCAGGAGTCAACATCAGGTAGGTGATCAAGAGTTGGGATTGGGATTGTGATTGGGGAGTCAGGATTAAGATTGTGATCAGGAGTCAGGGATGGGAATTGAACTGAGAGTCAGGGCCAAGACTGTGATCAGGAGTTGGGATTGGGAGCGTGAGTGGGAATTGGGGGCAGGAGTGAAAATGGGATTTGGGATCGAGTCGGTGATGACAACTGGGATGGTGATTGGGGGTTGGGATTGGAACAAAGAATGTGATTGGGGATTGAGGCCAGGTGTGTGATTGAGAGTTAGTGATTATGAAATTTGGATCAGACTAGACTTGTATGGTATCGGCAGCTAGATGTGGCAATTTTTGGGTGTTTTAGGCCTGGAGCTTAGATCACAACTTTTAGAGTGTTGAGACAGAGTGCAATGCAAACAGTCTGATATCCTAGATCATAACACTCATAAAACACAAATCTTTAGAATAGAGATGCGGAGTAATTTCTCTATCCAAAGTGGAAATCCGTTGTGGATGGCTGTGGAGGCCAGGCCTTTGGGGATATTTAAGACAGAGTGGATAGTGTTTTGATATGGAAGGAATCAAGGCTTATGGGAAGAATGAGTTTGATATGAATAGTAAATCAGCTACGATAGAATGGCGAGCAGACCTGATGGGGTGAATGGCCTAAATCCGCTCCTTTGTCTGATGTTGTTTTTATGTTGTTATGTATGGGAATGACAATTGACTGCCTAATGTCTGTAGTCAAGACCCATCCCAGTGTGGTACTAATAAAGCACAGATGTACGGGAGTGATAACTGATGTCTGCAATCTATTTACATTTATCAATCCAAAGGGAATGTTGCTCACAAAATAGCATCAACACACGGCAATTACAAGGCCTGGCATGTGTGAGATACAGCTGTCAGTCTCTGGTGAAATGAGAGCACAGCTTTAAACAGGACAAGTATTGAAGCTGGTTTTTATCTACTTCCTGTTCAATCTTGGACCTGGTCTTGCTGCAGTCTGTTGGGATCCTGTTTCAAGGATTCTTTCTCTGACAGCCTGTGGGAGGCATGAAACCTTAGTTTAGGTTTTGGGAGTGGGATTCGGATTCTGCACCTGAAGACTCACATGTGAACACCATATTTACTGAGCCACAGGGTGTGTTTCCATTCCTCTTTCACACTCATCAGTGACAGAGGAGCAAAGAGCTCTGATGGTCTGGTTGTGACTAAAGGAATTTAGTGACTCAATGACTCAAAAGATTGAAGTTGAGCAAAACTGATAGGATTTTATTTGCAATAGAATGAAGGCACATCCCTGCTGGTCATCTGTCCTGAACTGAGGAGGGGGCTGAGGGACAATCCCCTTTATTCATGAGCCACAAGTACTGTTGGCCAATGTGTGTGCCCAGACAGATAAATATATACATACAGTGGTTTACCACGTTCATCCCTTAAACGAGTCTGGCGGGGTGAAGTGTTGATGATACAATTACAAATTAAGTCTTTCGGGTGGTTTGATTTTCTGCTGTGACCATCATAGTGCCGGCTGTGACTACGGCAGAGAGATGGGGTCCTGGACAGTCTGGGGTGCCTGTATGTAGTCGTTAGCAAAGAGTCTAGTATGTCATTTGTTGTGGCTAAGGTAATGTGCCATGGACCTGGTGCATTGTGAGTGGCGAGGGGTGGGAGGACAGTGGGGTGATCAGTAGAGGTCTCAGGAGTTCCTGAGGACGTCAGTCCCTAAAGGAAACAGTGTCTTCGTGCCTATTGGGAAATACCACATAGGTGTATTGGGGTTTGGTGTGGAAGCGATGGACCCTTTTGACCAGTGGGTCAGTCTTGTGACTCCTCACGTTTCTGGAGTAGGATTGGCCCTGGATATGTCAGCCAGGCGGGCAGCATGGTTCCTGTTACCAATTTCCTGGGAAAGGAAAACATGTTCATGTGGGGTGACATTGGTGGCCATACATAGAAGGGACCTGATGGAGTGGAGCACCTCAGGAAGGACCTCTTGCCAGCAAGGGACTGGAAGGTCCCCAGACCACAGGGCTAGGTGGACAGCCTTCCAGACCGTGGTGTTCTCCCTTTCTACCTGCTTATTCCCTCAGGTGTTGTAGCTGGTAGTCCTGCTCCTGGCAATGCCTCTGCCCAGCAGGTACTGGCACAGATCATCACTCATAAATGAGGGTCCCTGGTCACTATGAATATAGCTGGGAAATCCAAACAGAATGAAGAGACTCTGTGGGGCCTTGATGACTGTGTCAGCTGTCCTGTCAGGGCAGGAGATGGCATGAATACTCATCAATGACACTGAGGAAATACGCATTGTAGTCCAAGGAGGGGAGAGTCCTTCAAAGTTGAGACTCAGGTGTTCAAAGGAGCGGGTGGCCTTTATTAACTGCACTCTGTCTGGCCGGTAGAAGTGTGGTTTGCACTCTGCCCAGACCCAGCAGTTTTGGACATCAACCTGATCTCTTCGATGGAGAAAGGCAAGTTGTGGGCTTTGAAGAAGTGGAAAAATCTGGTAACTCTGGGGTGGCAGAGATCATTGTGAATTTATGCTCTGGCACAGGTTCCATAGGATAGGGCAACTTTGGACTCATTGAGTTTTCTGAGCTGGTACAATATAATTGTAGGTGGAAAGTTCAATTCTCCACCTCAATATCTTGTGGTTATTGATTTTACCCTGCTGCTGGCTATTGAACATGAATTCAACTGCATCTTGGTCAGTCACCAAGGTAAATCATTTCCCAGCCAGGTAGTGCCTCCAGTACCATACCCCCTTGACAATGGCTTTGGCCTCCTTCTCTACAGAGGAGGGTGCGGGAAAAGAAAGTGATGGGTCTGTCCACCTGGTTAAGCGTGGTAGCCAGAGCAAAGTCTGACTAATCACTCTCCACCTGGGATGCGACGGCTTCATCCACAGTGTGCATCATGGCCTTGGCAATGTCTGCCTTGATGCAGCTGAAGGCCGCATGGGCCTCTGGTGTTAGGGGAAAAGAGGTGGATTTAATGAGGGGGTGGGCCTTGTCTGCATAGTTGGGGACCCACTGAGCTTAGTAAGAAGAAAAACCCAGGCACCATTTCAGGGCCTTGATGCTGTGGGGAAGGGGGAGTATCAGAAGCAGGTGTATGTGGTCAGGGTCTGGACCAATGACTCCTTTCTCAATGACACAGCTAAGGATTGCAAGGGGGGGTTGTGTGAAATGTGCATTTAGCCTTATTGTACGTGATGTTAAGGAGCTTAGCGGTGTGGAGGCATTTTAGAAGATTGGTGTCATGGTCCTGCAGGTTGTGGCCGCAGACGGTGAAGTTTTCGAGGTATGGAAATGTGGCCTGCAGCTCATATTGAACTTCCATGCATTCCATCTCCCGTTAGAAGACCAAGACTCCTTTGGTGATGCTGATGGGGACCCATAGGAAGTGGTAGAAGCAGCTATCCACCTCAAACCCAGTATATTGGCGGTCGTCTGGGAGGATGGGAAGCTGATGATATGTGGATTTCAGGTCAATGATAGAGAAGACCTGATACTGTGCAATTGGTTCACCATATTGGATATACGGGGAAGGGGCTACATATCCAGTTGTGTGTACCTGTTAATGGTCTGACTGTAGTCGGTGACCATCCTGCTTTCTCCCCATTCCTCACTACCACCACTTGTGTTCTCCATGGACTGGTGCTGGCCTCGATGATCTCCTCGTTGAAGAGTCATTACACCTCTGCCTTACAGTTTACAGTTGGGGGTGAGGTTGGCGAACAGTGATGGATGGCTGATTTTGAGGGTGGAGGGTCCACAGGTCATGTGCAGTGGACGATCAGATTTTTTTGGCTGTATCCAGTGGGAGAGGGAGCTGAAGGGTCAGTGGAGAGCACTGGGTGATTTAAAAACTGCTGGTTACAGACAGTGAGGGGTGGATGGAACCCATCGTACTCCATTGTCATGCTTTTAAGGTGACATTGAAAGTCCAGTATCAGTAGCATGGCAGCGCAGAGGTGTGGCATCACCAGATGTTTAACATTTTTATAGTCTGTGCCCCACATGGTTAGAGTCACTACACAGTAGCCGCAGACATCCGCCGTATGTGACCTTTAGGCCAAGGAGACATTTTGGCTTACTGGCCTTACAGCGAGGGAGTAGTGCTGCACTCTATCAGGGTAGATGAAGCTCTCCATGCTCCCGCTATCAAACTGGCAACTCGTCACGTGGCCATTTACTTGAATGTCCATCATCGATCTAGTGAGTTGATGGGGACTGCCCTGGTCAAGTGTGATGGAAGCCTGTGTTGGATCACTGCTTGTTGCTGCATCAAAGAGTTTGAGTGTTGAATTGAGAGATGGCAGCATCCAAGATGTTGTCCCCCATGACTTGCACGCAGCACAGCCAGGTGTCAGAGATGGTGTCCAAGATGGTGGCCCCCATGACTAGTTCCTGGGGATAGCAACATCTAAGATGGGGCACTCATGACCTGCACGTGGCACTGGTAGGGAGGGGTGGTTTTGATCTGTACTCCTTAGCACAGTGGTCTTTCTTCCTACATCTGGAGCAGACCACCTCTTTCGCTGGGCAGTGTTTCCTCGGGTGCTTGCCTAGGCTGCAGAATTAGCACTTCAGGTGTTCACAGAGTATAGTGGCTGTGGTTAGGTCATTGGCAGGACATGGCGGTAGTAGTGTTAGGCACACACGGTATATGCCTGCCATGGAACGTGACAGCGGTGGTGCATCCCAAGTTGGTGGTAGTCATGGCAACCATGAGGCGGCTACATTGTCAGTTCTGAAGGGCCACCTCCAGTGTGCCTGCCAATTCAACCACTGAGCTCATCTTGCTCTAGTAGACTCTGGTGGATGTAATTGGACCTGATGCCTGTGACATAGGCACCTCTAATCAGGTCCTCTGTGTATCTGTGGCCATCATGGCCCACCTGAAAGTTCACAGGGCCCAGCGATACTCGGAATTCGATTCCCTGGGTCACTGATTTCAGGTCATTAGGAGGTGTCTGGCATAGAGCTTGTTGATCTTTCTCAGGAACTGGCCTTTAAATATGTGCATTGCTTCTGGATATAAAGTGGTATCCCTGATCATTGAGTACACCAGAGGCCTGAATTGGGAGTGCAGTACCTACAATTTGTCATTCTCCAATCGAATGATGGAGGGTGATGCCTACAGGAATGCTTCAAAACAGCGCAGCCACAGTTCAAAGTTGGTAGATGCCTCAGGCGATCTAGTTTCCAGTTTCTCATGTTTCAGGATTTGTTTCATTGTCAAGACTATTGAGAATGAAACTGATGCATCATCAATGACTCAAAGGACTGAAGTTGAGAAAAACTGATAAGGCTTTTATACTCAATAGAATGAAGGCACATCTGTGTCAGTCAACTGTCCCGAACTGAGGAGAGGCCTGAGTGGCAGTCACCTTTATTCAGGAGCCTGTGGGAGGAGCCACAGGTACAGTTGGCCAATGGGTGTGCCCAGACAGATAAATATATACATACAGTGGTTTACCACAGGAAATAATAGAACAGGAAGTTAACGGTTCAGCACAATGCTCCATTCAAAGTGGCAACCATTAAATTGTTCTTGTCAGACATGAAGAGAGGATCGGATCATGCAATTCTAAAAAAAAATGCCGTCATATACCACATGTAGAACATTTCCATGAATATGAAACATCATCTTTGAAGCCAGGGCAAATATCAGGAAAACATATATTGCATGACTTTTTTTTTCCCTGAGCTGTTGCAACAAAACCTTTTCTGCTTTCAAGAAGTGTTAAGATCACATTTCCTTTTGTGAAGGAGGCTTTAAATAGTTCAATGGCTCGCAATCACATGGCGAAGTATAAGTCATAAATACTAGTCACGGCTTTATCTCGATTTACAATCTACTACCTTTACAACTTTAATACACACCGTTCTTTTGTAACTATGAAATTCCATACCACTATTCCCCTTCTATCATATAAACCTTGTAGACTCTGCTATTCATCATTTTAACCAAATGAATTGTTTCTGGGCCACTTCTCTATTTAAATGTTTATGCAAAAGAAATATGCTATTTGCCGTTTTTCTACATTTCATAAACATTTCATTCCTTGAAACCTTGATGCAATTGTACCTTTTGTTTCATTTACCATTGCTTTAATCCTTGATCTTAATCTTTTATCATTTCTTATACTTCCCATGTTGATATTCATTCATTTAAATATAGATTTCATTTTTACCTACCCACATAGAGCTTTTCTTTTTATTGTTTAGCTCTTTATTCTTTCAACCTTTAAATCATTTATTACCAGTGCTTCTGGGGTTAAAACCTTTTGACAGAATCCAAAAAGTTAATCTCTTTTTTGTATAAATGGACATTTACTCAGATGTTGTTTGACCTGCTAAGGGTTTCCATCCTTTGCTGCTTTCATTCCAGATATTCAATAACTGCAGTGTCTTGTTTTTGTTCAACTGAACATATTTCAGCCTTAGAAGATACCCCAGAGCCTTTGTGCAATGATTGAAATCTTTTTATTATTTAGACATGTAGCACGCTAACAGGCTACTTTGGTCCACGAGTCTGTGCTGCCCAATTTACATCCCATTAACCTACATCCCCATTACGTTTTGAACGGTGGGAGGAAACCAGAGTCCCCAGAGAAAGCCCACGCAGACACAGGCAGAACATACAAGCTCCTTACAGTCAGTGCAGGACTCGAACCCCAGTCAGGTTCCGATTGCTGGTACTGTAAAGGCATTGAGCTAACTGTTAAGCAAACCGTGCCGCTTTGAAACATCTAAGACTTCAGGTAAAACTGGAGTTCTTTCAGTTTTACATTATGGATACATAATTCCAAAATCATTGAATTTAAATATTGTTCACATTTATACAACCAAAGTTAAGTCCCCAGCTGCTTTTCTGAGATTTAATCTGTGAAATCAATGGTGTACGTCTCTGAATGCTCCTCCATTATCATAAACACAGAACTGCCACATACCTACTGGGCTTGTACCCTCTTCTTATAACAAATAATCTCTCACTCATAAATGACCTGATCATCACTGTATCTAATAGTGCAACACTTTCATCTCCAAATTAATCTATTCTTGCAGAATTCACAACTTACAAGTAAATCCTCTGACAAGGCAATTTCCTAGTTAATTATATCAAAACAGGCTTTCCTGTTCCATTCAATTTATAGATTACACAACTTCATAAATGAGCCAAATTATTACCTATCTTTAAACATGTTGCACAGTTCAGGATGGTCTTTTTGCACAAATGCATGCCCATCATGATGCCATGGTACCCTAGAGGACATCTATCTCTGAACTCACCACTAATCCTTAAGGTGGTTGCTGAGCTGAGGGGTGATCACCAATCTTGATGCTAAGTGAAGGCTAAATCTTTTGATCCCTTTCTATTATATTTATATTACTTTCTTGATAAATAAAAGTAAGGCAGTGTCTTTGGTTCATTGATTATTCAGGAATCTGATGCCAGTGGGGAAGAAGCTGTCCCTGAGCAGCTGCGAGCTCATCTTTAGGCTCCTGTACCTCCTTCCCATTGGTAGAGTTGAGAGGACATGGCCTGGGTGGTGGGTTCTTTGAGGATAGAGGCTGCTTTTTTAAGACATTGCCTCATGTAGATGTCCTCAATAGAGTGGTCTGGTACCTGTGATGTTGCAGGCTGAATTAACAACCCTCTGCAGATTATTCTTGTCCTGAGAGTTGGTGCCTCCATGCCGGTCAGAATGCTCTCCATGGCACACCTGTAGAAGTTTACAAGAGTCTTTGATGACATACCGAATCTCCTCAGACCACAAAGTATAGACGCTGGTGAGCCTTCTTTGTGATTGCATCAATGTGGAGGCTCCAGGACAAATCCCTGGACATGTTGACACCCAGGAATTTGAAGTCCTTGATCCTCTCCACTACCGAGCCCTCAATGAGGACTGAATTGTGTTCCCCTGACTTCCTCATGAAGTCCACAATCATCTCCTTGACTTTGCTGATGTTGAGCACAAGGTTGTTGTCGCTACACCATTCAATGATGTGACCTACTCCCTCCTGTATGCTCCTTCATTTCCATTTGTGATTCTGCCAACAACTGTGGTGTCATCAGCAAACTTGTAGATAGCATTGGAATTGTGCCTGGTCTCACTGTCATACGTGTATAATGAGTAGAGCAGTGGGCTGAGCATGCATCTTTGAGATGCACCTGTGTTGATAATCAGTGAGGAGGAGACATTGTTTCCAACTCAAACTGAGTGTGGTCTTCCAAGTGAAAGTCAAGGATTCAGTTGTAGAGTGGGGTACAGAGGCCCAGAGTTTGTAGCTTCTTGATCAACACTGAGGGAGTAATGATATTGAAGGCCGAGTTGTAGGCGATGAAGGGCAGCCGTATGTATGAACTGCTGTTTTCAAGGTGATCTAGAGCTGAGTGGAGAGCCAGCGATATTGCATCTGTGTAGAGCGATTGTGACGATAGGAAAATTGCAGTAGGCCCAGATCTTTGCTTAGATATGTGTTAATTCTGGCCATGATCATCCTCTCAAAGCATTTCATCACAGTAGAAGTTAGTGCTACTGGGTGGGAATCATTGAGGCAGCTCACATTACTCATCTTGGGCACCAGGATGATTAATGCCCTTTTGAAACAGATGGGAACCCCTGACTGCCGCAATGAGAGGATGAAAATGTTTGTGAACATTCCGGCTAGTTGGTTGGTGCAGATTTTCAGTAGCCTGCCAGGTAGGCCATCAGGGCCTGATGCCTTGAGAGGGTTCATCCAGCTGGTGGGTATCTATCTCTGTCTCTAGCTTCCTCTGGAGTTGTTAATTTGCTTCAGAAATGGCCTTCCACAGGTTGTGCCTTGACTTCTTGTAAAGATCCCAATGCCCGGCCTTAAACACCCTATTTCTCACCCTCAGCAGGCTGCGAATTCTCTGATTCATCTAGGGCTTCTGGTTGGGGAACACCCAGTACCCACGCAGGTGATGATGAAGTTGGTGACACCTGTTGCACTATTATTTACTCTTTTTTATAGTAATGTCATAAGATGGTTAGAATATGTATGTTTGCACTATCTTTTCTTTCTTTGGCTTGGCTTCGCGGATGAAGATTTATGGAGGGGGTAAATGTCCACTTCAGCTGCAGGCTCGATTGTGGCTGACAAGTCCGATGCGGGACAGGCAGACACGGTTGCAGCAGTTGCACGGGAAAATTGGTTGGTTGGGGTTGGGTGTTGGGTTTTTCCTCCTTTGTCTTTTGTCAGTGAGGTGGGCTCTGCGGTCTTCTTCAAAGGAGGTTGCTGCCCACCGAACTGTGAGGCGCCAAGATGCACGTTTTGAGGCGATATCAGCCCACTGGCGGTGGTCAATGTGGCAGGCACCAAGAGATTTCTTTAGGCAGTCCTTGTACCTCTTCTTTGGTGCACCTCTGTCACGGTGGCCAGTGGAGAGCTCGCCATATAACACGATCTTGGGAAGGCGATGGTCCTCCATTCTGGAGACGTGACCCACCCAGCGCAGCTGGATCTTCAGCAGCGTGGACTCGATGTTGTCGGCCTCTGCCATCTCGAGTACTTCGATGTTAGGGATGAAGGCGCTCCAATGAATGTTGAGGATGGAGCGGAGACAACGCTGGTGGAAGCATTCTAGGAGCCGTAGGTGATGCCGGTAGAGGATGTGGGGGGCTGGTAGTCATGGTGGTAGTCATGGTTTGCACTATAATGCTGCCACAAAACACCATATTTCATCACTTGTTCATGAGAATAAATTCTGATTCTGATTATATGCCCTAATATTTACATCTTTAGCATATTTATAATAGTTCAGGGTACATTTAACTAAAATCACTATTTACATGTTTAATTTTAATTTTATTTAAAATTATTTTAATTAATTAACTACATTTCAGTTGTTTGAAAAGGGCTTGACAATACCAGCAGTAAGGACCTTTAGGGTGGTCTGGAGAGTGGGTCAGAAGTTCCCCCACCTGAGGCTCACTCACTCCTCACAGGCACTGCTGTAGCATGAGAAGGCATTTGGAAGACATGAGATAAATGCAATCATAGGACTATCATGGGTAACTCATGTGCAATGCAGGATATTATCACATAGAATCCATTATTTCATAACTACAAGCTTATATACATTCTATATTTGCCTTTTATTTTTCAGTTTTATACCAATATAATTTATCACTACATGTTCCATTAACTTTGGTCCTTTTGTGGACCATTGGTATATAACCTTCCCACTCTGTAATTTCATTAAACTTTGCTTTAGGGAAACACAATCCAACTCAATTTTTCTTATCAGCCTCGTACACCCTTTGTCCGCAAGCCCTAAAATAGAAAATTTTACTTTTCCCCTTGGAGAACATCTTACAGTATCTTGGAGAACATCTTACAATATTTTGTATGTGATTACATAACATGTAGGGCATTAAATTCTTATTCATTTAACAAGGCAACGTATTAAACCAGCTTTCACAGAATTGACTGGCAGCTGCTTCCTTTCCCTGGAATAAAATGGATTTTGGCATGTATTATAAGCAGAGAGATAGGAAAACAAAATGAAGCAATTGAAATCAGTTTTGAGGTAGCAGAATTCTGCACCAGAGAATTTGCTTGATTCCCATTTATAAATCATTACAATTTGAGCTCATTATTTTTAATGTGGAAGTGTGAGGGAAATAAGAATGGATTCCTCAGGTTATGTATTTATATAATGCACAATGCCTCTCATCAAGGGAGATAACAGAGACAGGCTGTACACCTTGTTTTTCGGTGTACTTAATAGAGATTGATTAAGGAACCACATTGAAGCAGCTTCATACCTATAGCCTCCAACAAGGAGACAAGCTTTATAAATCAACAGAGAAAATATCCAAATAGGAACATCGAAATGTCTCTATTGTGCCATTATACATCTTCATTAATAGCGATATTTGTGATGTCATGTACAACATAATGTAGAGAAAGACAAGAAGAGCAAGTAAACATTATCAGGCGCATCAATGCCCATGCCCACTAGATGGTGCAACCTTGCTCAATCCTGAAGATAATTGAATCCTGGGTTCCAGAAAATAGAGAGAAAAAAATTGATAACAAGCTTTGGGAAATTCTACTCATGAAAGAAATGTAAAATGATTGAATGTACAGTACAGGCCCTTCAGCCCATGATGTTGTGCCATCCTATATAAATCTACTCAACAATCTAATCCTTCCTTATCTCACACACATTGCACTCTATTTTTTATTGCATCCATATGCCTTCGAGTCTTTTAAATGTCCCTATTGTACCAGCCTGCACTACCTCCCCTGGCAATGCCTTCAGGTACCCACTACTCTCTAAGTAAAAAAGTTACCGCTGATGTCTTCCCTAAACTTTCCTCCCCTCATCTTATACAAATATCCTCTGGTATATACTGCTGTTGCCCTGGGAAAATGTGCTGGATGTCCATCCCATCTATGCCTTTCATAATCTTATAGACCTCTATTAAGTCACCTATCATTCTTCTCTCCTAAGAGAAAAGCCTTAGCTCGCCTGCATCTGCTGCATAGCTTCCATATATTTCCTGTAATGAAATGATCAGAAATGAACACAATATTGTGTATTTTAACCTGAGTTCTATAGGGTAGCAACATCACCTTATGACTCTTGAAATCAATCCCCTGACTGATGAAGGTCAGAATACCATAAGCCCTCATAACTACCCTATCAACCTGCATGGCCATCTTGAGAGATCTATGGATTTGGACGGCAAGGTTCCTCTGTTCTAGAATCTTGAACTAATTGAAAATGAATGGAAAATACAACAGCAATAAAGATTATACGTAGATAAGATTAACATAGTGCCATAAGTTCATGCTATTAAGTAGGCTGTGCAGACAACATCTTTTAAACAGATGAATTTAAAAGTTAGGAAAATGTCTTTCAACCTATTTTGCTATTAGCTAGGTCCTCAATAAAGACATGTTCAATTTATTTATTTCACCATTCCCTTATTCCCTTCATGATGCCAAGCCTGAAATCTTGGATGACGGAGGTTTATAATGACAATAGGGTCATTCTGTAATGAGTTATGTAATGTGTTGGGTTGTGCAGTACAAGGTAATGAATGCCTTCATCTCCTTTTTCCATTTCTTCTAGATGACGCTTTTGGATTGAACACAAGATTTGACCATTAGGAGCATCTGCTTCTGGTGAAAATATTTGCACAGTATATAAATCATTTTGGAACATTTGTATTGGAGAATGCATAATACTTGACATGCTTCAACAGTTTAATTGCACAGAATAGTGAGTTATCCCCATCTTTGAAAATTATTTTTGCATTTTCTTAGATCTACATCAAGAACCTGGGGAAAATTTGTGGAGAAAATTGAACCAAAGTACATTAGGATGATCAAATTAATTGTTTTTGAGAAAAAAAAACTCAACTGAACTGGATGAGACATTAACATGTATTCACACCAAGGTAGCTCTCAGCCAAAGATATGGAGTTGCTCGAGGAAGAATTTGTTAAGTAATTTGAAGTGAGGGCTGAAAAAGAAGTAATTCAAGAAGTTATGAGGCAAGCATTTAACATATAATGGGAGCCAGGGCAGACGAAGTACTCTCCATGGATGGAATATGAGCCATTTTCTTTTAGAAAGGTCAGGTCACCTCAGCTCATCTCATTCTTTCACTAAAGCATTGAAACTCTCAAGAAGGATCTTTAATAAGGGCATAGATTAAGATTAAGGAAAAAACAATATCTCAAACAGCTTTATAGTTTTATCACTTGGGGAGAAAATACTTTTCTGAGGCTTATTGTTGAAGATAACCTTCCTGAGATGCCTGGTTGCTTGTTTCCAATGTAAACCCTCAGCCTATTAAAAGGTGATTTGATATTTTTTTAGTGAAGAATTTGATTCCAGGTTGATCAGTAAGAAGGTTTGTTTACTTTGATACCTTGAAGTCTCAGAAGCCAAAATAATGATGTCTTCTCTTGTAGATTTGGTATTAATGGAAAAACATTGAAAAAAGTTTCAATCCTTGTGTTCATCAAGGAGATGTTATTCAGATAAGCTATAGTGCAGAATATTTGAAATTAGTAAGCCATACTTCTTTGGTATACTAACAACTAAATCACGCTCAAAATCAACTCTATTTCATAACAGTAAGACAAAACTTACTACAAATATAGAACAAAGCTGTTTATTCCATCTTTCATTTTTTAATTAATTTTGCAGATAAAAGAAACAAAAACAGCATCAAATCGACAATTGTAGCCATCTTATGTTACATTCTGATAAATAATTAACATGTGCATTAACTGTATTGATGAGCTTATTTAATTGAATGCTATTGCTCATGGTTGAGATTAGAGAGGTGGGTACAGAGTTGGCCTTGAATTATGGGTCTGTATAGAGCCTAATGGGAGATCTGATCTGCTTGCCCCATTCCAGGGTGAAGATTAGGAATACGGTAGCACTCCATTTTCTTTTTGCATTTGTTATTACATGAGGACGCTGCTTTCATGAGCTGAAAAACTTTTTTTTTCCAAATTATAATGGAGAAGCATTTTCCCAATTCCATTCTGGGATTTAAAAAATAATTTTATCCTGAGATGTTAGTGACATTTCATATATCTCTGTGACTCTATATAAAGAGAGGAAGGGTTGGTTAAATGTAGAATCAGCTGTTCTAGTTGGGTGGACTATTCTTGTTGGATCACTTTGTCTTGACCTATAACTCTATAACTTTAATTATTTCAAGTGATCACAGATCTTTAATATTTTATTTATTTGTTCCTGGACAATCCTCGAAGTTCTAATTCCAAATATATTGTCAGAGTATATTCATGACATCACATACAACCCTGTGATTCTTTTCCTGTGAGCCAAGCAACATTTCTAATTACACTGGACAACAATTCTTTTTTCAAAATGTTTGATTCCTAAAATTAAATTGGGGATTAAATAGACAACTTGAAGCTGAAAACAAAGATAATTTCAGATTTACTGTATCACAGAGGAAGTTGGAGAAACATTAAATGAACTTTTATTGAATTTAGTATGTTTAATTGCATAATGATGCTGACACGTTGTATTAGTTCAACTGATCTAAAAATGCTTTGCCACTGAGTTTTGTTTGTACTCAGCATCTTATGCCTCTCATATCAGTGTCCAACAATAGTCAGCCACCATTGTTGGGTTCCAGTTATCCTGATACTGCTTTTCCATGGTCGCAATGTCCTAATGAAACCTTTTACCATGTTCATCACTGCCTGGTCCAATATCAGCAGGGAAGATATCTAAGTGTGAATGCAGAAAAATTTCAATGACATTGCAATTCATAGTTTTGTATGCTTTAAGCATATTGAAAATATAACAAAATATCACAAAAAAGGTTATATCTCAAAAAATAATGATTTTCATGATCAGCAGCTCAAAATCCACAGAATATACCCAAAAGTGTTCAGGAATATAATTTTCATTCTTTAATGTTACCTGTAGCTGTAAACTCTACTCAATTTTTAAAAATATGTATACAAAAGAAAGAAATGTACACAAAGAATTAGTCCATTGTTCAGGAATCTGATGGTTGAGTGGTTGTAGCTATTCCTGAACCTCGAGGTACAAATCTTGTGGCACCTATACCTCTTTCCTGATGGCAGCAGTTCGAGCAGAGAATATCCTGTGTAGTGTGGATCCTTGATGATTGCTGTTGTTTTCTGATAGCAGTATTCTACGTAGATGTTCTCGATGGTGGGGAAGGTTTTGCCTATGATGGCCTGGGCTGTGAGGGATTTCACTTAGAAAATTTTGCCCCCACACCAGGGTGTGGTGCAGCCATTCAACACACTTTTCATTACACATCTGTAGAAGTTTGCCAAGGTTTCCAAATGCTGAATCTCCACAAACTCCTGAGGAAGTAGAGGCTCTAATGTGCTTTCTTCATGATGGCAGATGATCCAGGAAAGGTCCTCAAGATAGTGACTCCCAGGAATTTAAATTTGCTCAATGTTTTCACCTCTCATCCCCCAATGAACAATGGATTGTACATTTCTGAAATCTACAGTCAACTCCTTGATCTTGATGACATTGAGTGTGAGGTTGTTGTTAGTGTACGATTCAGTCACAATTTCAATCTCCATCCTGTATGCTGACTTAGGACTTTTCCTGTCCCCATACCTGGTTCTCCTGAACTTACGATACAATTTGGAGCCAACTACGTTGGTTGTTTGGCCAGATTTGGAGAGGATGATTATTCCTTCCTTCTAATGAATAAAATGTGGTTTCTTTTTCTTATTAAAGTAATTTAGAAGTTTCATGGCAATGTTTCTGAGAGTAACTTTTTCTCAAAATAAAATCTAGATTTATTTAAGATTTTAAATACAACCTCCTTAGTACGGTGATGGAATTTGAGCTCAGGTCTCTGGATAAATGGTCCAGAGATCAGTTTCTAGTCTCTCTAAGTCAACTCATATGTAACCACATGTTATTTATATTACGAGTTGCACAGTATGTTTTACGGTCAAAAAAAGCAAATCTGAAGTCTGAATGCCTTTAGCAGTGTAATGTGTGTCGAAAGAACCAAAGATTTGTTGATCCAAACCAAGGCTTTTATTAACTAAAAGACTTGAGCATATCACAAGTAGGTCGACCAGTCCAGGATGACCTGGTCTGGCTAGGAGCAATCCTTTAAGACCTGCCAGTAGGTGTGGCTACACTCTCAGCCAATCACAGTCATCCTACACGACCATCTGTATATATGTACATATACACATTGGTGATAGAATCTGTACTATCACAAGCAGAGATTGCTCTTGGGTAATGTCTATTACTGCAAATCTACCAACCCCAACTGCGTGTTGTGCAGAGATGTCACACACATCAGTATACCACATAAGATTTGGGGATACATTGGTAATGGCAGAAGTAGAATAGATGAGTTAAGGATGGGGAAGGAACCACATTATTTATGGTTGTGCCTGTAACTGAATCTGGCAGTGAATCAGTTCCTGAATATTCAAGCCTGCCTCAGGCTGGTCTGAGGGGGCTGTGGTAACAAGATATTTCCACACCAATCAGCTCCAGGCTGAATCACAATCTGCAACAAGTAAATAACACACGCCTCAAACTGCTTAACATGTACAGTGGTAGGACAATGATGTCTACTTTTTCAAGGAAGTGAAGTGAAGTTAGAGAAGGAGGTGGAGAAAAGGGCAATGACATCACAGGCACCAGATTTCAACCCATGGAGGATGTCCACATGAGGCAGTGTCTTAAAAAAGTCGCCTCTTTACTCAAAGACCCCCACCACCCAGGCCATGCCCTCTTCAAGGCACTCAGAGCCTGGATTGTCTGGCTTGAGCAGAGCTCTGGCATTTTAAATGAGATCTGTGTTGTGAAGTGTTTGTTTCTGACGTACACTAAAAAACCCCACAATTTATCTCCTTTATACCATAATCCATCACAAGATGTTTATAATATGTATGTTTGCATAATGGTCCTGCTGCAGAACATCGAATTTCATGATTTGTTCATGACAATAAACCCTGATTCTGATTCTAATTTTAATTCTGAAAAAAAAATGGCTGAACATTTTTGGAGATGTTGGAGGAGACAATAACTACATGACATAAATCATTCCCTGAATTGGTTATTTCTACATATTCTGAAGACATTGTGAAAAGCTTTGTTTTTCATGCTCTCCAGATAAGTCAACCATATCTGGTTAAAACAAAAGTGTCAGGTGCAGTGTTATGGTAAGTCAAACAGTGTAGGGTGGAGACACAAGAAATTGTAGATACTGGTATCTGGAGCAGCAAACAACTGATAGAGCAACTCAGAGGGTTGGGTAGTGTCAGTGGAACAAAATAATTGTCGACATTTCAGGTAGGAACCCATCATCAAGATTGACAGTGCAGAGGGGAGATCACCAGAACAATGAAGGTAGAAGAGCTTACACAGGGGCCAGTCGGGAATCAGTGGTAGAGTGCAGAGTTTAGAGCTTCAAAGACATAATGTAGCATATAGAGAAAAGTACAATCAACACTGTGCAGGGACATCATCTTTTCCCATTTAAGAGTCTGAGAGCAACAGAAAGAAACTGTCCTTGAATATGAAAGTTTGCATTTTCTCAGTTGGCCCAATAGAAGGGGAAGAAAAGACTGAGGCCAGGGTGGGATGAGTTAGCAGCTTTCCTAAGACAATGAGAGACAGAAAAGGAGTGTTTAACCTCATCTGCAGATTATATAACCAACCTCTTGGACCTTTTACAGATTTTGAAGACTGTCCTTGACATGCTATTTCAACTTTGTCATTCATTCAATACTGCTAATGCAATATGACTGATTAATTTCATTCAAATCTAATAAACAATCTTGACCTCAAACAGTGGGCACTTTGACCCTTATTGGCCATCAAGTGCTATTTACAGTCCTCCTTATCTGAGCCCATTTTATTCTTCCCATATCCCTATCAAATCCCCCCAATTCCCACCCCTCACCTACAGTTTGGGGCATTTTACATTGGCCAATTAACTCAGCAAGCTGTAGGAAACTGGTGCTTCTGGAAGAAACACATTTTGTTGGAGGGGAATGGCAAAACACCACATCAGAGGTCAGGATTAAACCCAGGCCGCTGGAGCTGGGAGGAAGCAGCTCTTTTGGTTGGACCGCTCTGTAGGGTTGAACATAGTGAAAGTGAAATTGGAGGATAGTACCCAAGAATATGAATTTGTAATTTAGATGGACTTCAAATGGCCAAGTAGGTCCAGGACATAATCACCAATGGATCTTGGGCCTCACTTGTGATGGGATTAAAGGCAAATAAAATGTTGCCAGTTCTCAAATATGCAAGAGCTATTGGACACTTGCTGCTCCAAAAGGAATATCTGAACCTTTTTATATATATATATTTTAGCCTTGTATGTTTGTCTTTTGTGTGGCCCGAAGAGACAACCTGCTAAGGGGCTGGTGGCAGGGAGTGAAAAGGTGATTTTAAAAGGTTTGAGAGAAACCAGTAAGGGTCTTTGAAGCTCTCAACTAAGTCATGAAGGGAATTCACATTGGGTCGAGTATACTTGAGCTTGGTCCCTGCCCAGAATTCTACACCTGCACTGAACTGCACCAGATGTCATAAGTCAATCTCCTTGGCCCTCCACACTCCAATGTCAAGACAGTGACTGGGTTTCATTCAGCAGAAATCCTGGAGAGATATCACCCTGGAAGGCTGGACTGGGTAACAAGCTTTGCCTCCAGTTAAAGCTGCAAGAGATTTTGACTTATTTTAAATATAGTCACAGGACAATCTTGAGTCAATTCATACTTTTTTAAATTGTAATACAACAGTCTATAAATTTTGGTCTTTACACAAATGTTAAAGATAACCCATTAGTTGGTTTGCAGAAGAAGCCTTCTCACTGCACTCAATATTTTATGACAAATAAACTTAAACTAAAAAATTGAATTAACCAATTGAAGTATTTAAAAAAGTGTTTTCCTCTATGCTCTCTAATTTTCAGCTCCTAAATTCACAGGGGTCTCAGATACTGCCCAAGGTCTAACTGATGGAGGATCTTATGGCCAACTTCCCAGTTTGATGTTGTTGAATCCCAGGAAGGCTGAATCGTTCTTCCAGAGACTATTGGGAATTTTCAAAATTCACAGTCTAGGGGATACCTTACTGAGAAGGATTGAAGATGGCCTCAATAATGGGAAAGAGCAAGAAGATCAGTAAGTTGGAAATGTGATGTGCCACAGGGATCAGTGCTGGGCCTCAACTTTATGCAATGACTTGGCTATGGGCACTATAAATATGGTTGCTAGTTTTGAAACTGACACAAAGAAAGGTATAAAAGTAAATCTGATAAAAATATAGGAATCTATAAAGGAATGTAGATAGGTTAAATGAGTGGGCAAAAATCTGGAAATGGAGTAAGGGAAGGGAGACAAAATGGAGAGTAGGCTAACAGAAACCGGAGACATTGACATTAATGCCATCCAGTTGGAGAGTGCCCAGATGGAAAATCAAATGTTATTTCTCCAATTTACATGTTTGGACCCTGAATAAGGGTGAGGGAGGAGGAGTGGGCCACAGGGGAAGTTGCCAGGAGGTGAGTGGGGGCTGGGATTGGAGGGATGAGTCAACAAATGGAGTCACAGAGTGAGCAGTCCCTAAGGAAAACAGTGAGGGGAGTAGAGGGGAAGATGTGTCTAGTATTGGGATCATGTTGTAGTTGGCAGAAATTATGGAGGATAATGTGTTGGATGCAGAGGCTAGTGGTTAGCTAAGGACAAGGGGAATCCTGAGTTGCATCTGAGAGCAGATGGGGCTAGGGCGGTTGAGCGGGAAATGGAGGAGATGTAGGTAAGGGCTGAATTGATGGTGACAGAGGGGAAGCCACATTTGTGGAAGAAAACAAACATTTCAGATGATCTGGACTGGAAGACCATCTTGGGAACACATGCAATGGAGACAGAAAAATTGTGAGAAGGGAATAGGATCCTTGCAGGTGACAGGGTGTAAAGAAGTGTAGTCGCCATTACTGTGGGAGTTGGTCGGTTTGTAAGATATGTCTGTGGAAATCTTGTTTCCTGAGATGGAGACAGAGAGGTCAAGAAGGGGACAAGTGTGCTGGAGATTGACCAGGTGAATTTGAGACTGGGGTGGAAGTTGACAGTAAAGTGAATGAATTTGACGAACTCATCACTGGTTGATGAGGCAGCCCCAATGTAGTTGCCAATATAGTGGAGGAAGAGTTGAACGGCTCTGCCCGTGTAGGCTTACAGCATGGATTGCTCCACAAAACCCCAAAACAGACAGGCATAACTGGGACCCATGCAGGTAACAGAGAGTGATGTTGATTCTCCATCAGCCCCTGGGGAATGATAGATTTAAACGATGAGCTGGAATTGATGAACAGCAGCCAGGCACATGAGGCATCATTCTCCAGATTGGTCAGGGTAGAGTGAAGGGACAAGGGTATAGCATCATCAGTGGAATACTTTCTTCTATAGACTAATTGAAATGGATCCAGTGGATCTGGGAGGTGTGCTTTGATGTGTTCCATCACCAGATGCTCAAAGCATTTTCTACAAATTGCATCTGAACTTATCACCTACTCCCATGTTTATTTAATCTGGATATGGCAGGTCTCATTTGCTAGTTTAAAATAGCACAAATTCCCATTGCATGATCTGAGTTGATAGCACGTTGAAGAGGTTCCATTGCCAAAATTGTCTCTAAAGCTTTAGCAATAATCAAATCTCTTCTGCCACCTTAACCAAATGTCAAACCTATTATTGTTTCTGAATCTCAATTGGAAATATTTATAACTGCCATAAATGTAATAAGTAATAGAAATAAAATCAATTAAATTATTTGAACAGCAAATAAATATAATCAGTGGGAAACAAAACAAAAATTAGAACAGAAATATTTAAAATTAAATTTTGATATACAGCACACAATAACAAGCCCTTACAGTCAACAAGCCCATCCACCCAATTTACAACCAATTTACCTACAATCCCTGTATGTCTCAAATGGTGGGAGGAAACTGGAGCCCATGGGGAAAACCCACACAGACATGGGGAGAATGTACCAACTCCTTACAGACAGTGCAGGATTTGAGCCCGGTCCCAATCACTGGTGTTGTCCCACAATGTAATCATGAGCTGATCCATTTTCCCATTCATCCTCATTGTCTGGCCTTCGCCCCAAAACCTTTGTTGCCCTGGCTAATCAAGAATTATAATTTTGACTCTACATTCACAGATGTCCCAGATCTGATGCTATTAGAACAGGATTATGTCTAAAGCACTGTTCAGAACCACTGAATTTACCAATGGCAATCCAGATGAGCCAATGGCCACTGACAATTAGTGCAGTGTCAAAATATCTGCACTAAAGCAAAAGATCCATCCAGTCCACTATCCAGAGGTACTTCTACAGGGGTGATGACCAGCATGCAAAAAAAAAAATGAGCCCAAATGTGATATCTGACTGAATTGTATTCCTGTTGCTAATAAATATCAGATTGTCAGCAGTCCAGATGTTGTATGGTGGATAATTTTAAACTACCTTTTGGGAGAGGCTGAGCATTATTGATTGCTAGTTAATTTCTTTGCATCTTTTTTTAATGAGTAGGCTCGATGATCTGCTGAAGGAACTCAGCGGTCGACCAGCATCTGTTCAGGTGGAAAAGAATTGTTGACATTAAATTACAACTGATCATAGAGAGAGGAGATAGCCAGGATGAGAAAGAGAAGGCAACTACCAACCTCTGCTTACCCTTTCCTCTTTCAAAGGGCTCTCTCCTCTCACCACAATTAGATTTAAGGAAGGGTTTTAACTTGAAATGTCGGCAATTTGTTTTGCCCCAACCTGCCGAGATCCTCCAGTAAATCGACTTTTGCTCCAGATTCCAGAATCTGTAGTCTCTTGTGTCCCCTATGCCTGTAAGGTTACATTTATTTGTTTACAAGTTACACTTCAGGGAGAGGTAAGGTTGTATGTATTTAAGATTGGTAGATTTGATGATTTGCATGAAGATTCAAACAACCGATCTAAAAGA